>NC_080426.1:56288172-56588172 GCF_029873635.1 Malania oleifera
GCTCACTGCACACTAAAAAACACCAACCTTTACACACACTAAAACGCTCATTTACACACACTAAAACACCCACCTTTACACATACTAAAACACTCATTCACACACACTGAAGCACTACTCGCCTATACACACACATTAAAACACTTATTTACACACTCTCAAGCACACACTCTTAGACACACTACACACACACTATAAACACACACTTTTACACACACTACACACACACTAAACACATGCAGGTATATACACATACACACACACACTTTTGTTTTAAAGTTTAAATTTTGTTTGGTATTAACATTGACTTATATTTATTGTTTTAAAATTTTTAATAATTAATGTCCATATTTATAAATATTAATTAGTTTGTTCTCATTATTGTAGGATTTTTCTTTTTATTGCGGAGGTAAGATATCTATTGTTTAATATTTAAATGTAATAATTTTTGTTGTCGTATTTTTTTTAAGAGCGCAATATTCAAGTTATATGTGTAATACTCAGGATTTTAGCTTATCATTACGTAGATTTATCATTATTAATATGGTAGGTTACTACTATTAATGTATTATTATGATTTATTATGGTAGTTTATTATTAGGGTATCATTATTATGTTATTAAGTAGTTTACTATTATGATATTGTACTATGTATATTAATATGGTGTTATTATGATATTATATACTACTATTATAGTATTGTGTTGTGTTATTAATATAATATTATTAGTACAAGGTTATTGTATTAATATGTTTTTATTGTTGTTACTATTATTTCTGTTTTATTATTACTAATATTAAATATGTTTAGTATTTTTTTTTGGTATATTTATATTTTGTATTATGTATTATTTATTTTAGTGTATGTATATCCCTATGATTTCAAAAAAAAAAAAAAGGAATGAGTTTTCGAGCTTCACGTACCCCAGTTCTGAGGGAATATATATTATGTATATTTTTGTGTGATTTATTTCTCTACATGTGTATTTCAAAAATTCACTAAAAGGGAGCAATTTTAAAGATTTATTAAATTTAATTCAATGGGATAATTTTTAATTAATTAGGTACCGTTCGTAAAAACAGGTGTGTAGGAGGTGCTAATACCTTCCCCTCATGTAACCGAATTTTCGATCCCTGCTTTACTAATGCAGACCGATTCTACCCTTAATTGGGTAGTAATCAAGTGTTTTAACCACATTAAAAGGTTAGTGGCAATTTCATTCCTATTTTTCCCAAAAATTCAACTAATAATTTTTCATTTGCCTCATTCCACTTCCGGGACGTCGCGACAATAAACACCCAGGTTTGGAACATATCTCTATGAAAAATGTCCTATTTACAGGAGAAATGCTGCCAAAATTTTTTAAAACTTCTATAATTTTGGAAAACATAATCTTATGGACTTTCATACATATCATTGTCTTTATTTTTGAGTCATAAGGTTGTCTTGAGCATATTTAGCATTTATATTGATGCAAAAATCTTCTGAATTGCATGCTTTTGTGACTTATAGGTTTGAAAAATATTCTATTTACAGACGACATGCTGCCAAAATTTGTTAAATTTCTTTCAAAATAACCAAAGTCATATATCATATTTGTGAGAATGATTATAGTGTGCTAAATGTTAAAACATTTTTGAAAGGATGAGTAAAGTTCAAATGAATTGTGAACTTTATCTCTAAATTTACTTTTACATATATTAAATGAAAATTCTATCAATAATGGACTCATTTGCATTATTTGATTATTATAGTTGTTTTTGATTCCTAAAGAAGTCATGTAAACCTTGACATCACATTTTATTTTTTCATAGAACTATAGTCTAATATAGATTGTTTGTGGGATGCATAAACACATTACATTATTTAATGATGATTATATGAAGATCTTGTGCACTAATAAAATTCATTAATTACTGGTTGGATTATTGTGAACTATTTGTGTAAACACCTGAGTTTCAAACATATCTCTGTAGAAAATGTCTTATTTATAGGGAAAATGCTGCCAAAATTTCTCAAAACTAATAAAATTTAGTAATTTAAAATAGTATCATTTTTTTTTAACTTTTTCTGAATGTTTGTTTATTTTTCTATCAAATCATTGATACTTATAATACGTATATGATCAAAAATTGTATATTAATTTTTTTTTATAATTATTAATTTGTAGGGTTTGCGACTGTCACACCGTCAACACCATCCCATGCACTACAGAAGGATGTAACTTTTGGTTTTTATTTTTATTTTGTATTTTTTTTTTGTTATCTAAACATATGGGATTCATGTATAAAACATTTAGAATTTGTATAATGTATTTGTATTTGATTTTGAATTAGAATTTCTAATAATTTATGAATCTTTTTAATAATTATGGTTTGATGTTATCTATGTAAAAATGTAATTACAGATTTTCACAGGAATTAATGATTTAAAAAAATATTAATTTTTAATTAATTAGTGACGGTCTCTATAGATATTAGTGAAAAATCAAAATCGTCACCAATACTATACTATTAATGAAGAATATTAATCCTTCACTAAAGGCCAAGTATTAGTGATGGTTTTGATCATTTACTAAAGCCAACTATTAGTGGCGAATTATAATCCTTCACTAAAGGCTAAATAAGTATTAGTGACATTTTTTATCCTTCACTAATACTCCACTATTAGTGACGAATTTAAAACTCTCACTAATATTATACTATTAGTGACGAATTATAATCCTTCACTAAAGGCTAAATAAGTATTAGTGATGGTTTTGATCTTTCACTAATACTCCACTATTAGTGACGAATTTAAAACCGTCACTAATACTTCACTATTAGTGACAAATTATGATCCTTCACTAAAGGCTAATAAGTATTAGTGACGGTTTTGATTTTTTACTAATACTGTATTAGTGACGGTTTTGAAATTCGTCACTAATATCCAACTATTAGTGACAGTTTTCAAATTCGTCACTAATACCCAACTATTAGTGACAGTTTTGATCCTTCACTAATATTACACTATTAGTGACGGTTTTGAAATTCGTCACTAATACCCTACTATTAGTGACGAATTTGTGCCAAGCCTCTATAAAATTTATAGTGACGGTATTGGAATTTTAGTGACGGTTATAATCTGTCACTAATACTCTATTATTAGTAACGATTTCAAAATTCATCACTAATAATTAGTAGTAATGGTAGATATAGCAACTAATTTAAAACCGTCACCAATACTTTCAAATTCATCACTAATACTATTAGTGACGAATTTATAAGTATTAGTGATGATTTTGATCCTTCACTAACAACCTGATTTTTTGTAGTGTGCCAAAAGAAGAGATGAGATGAGATGTGATGGCTAAATGCTGAGTTTATGATATGCCAATTTTTATCGAGTCAATATCGAGTAGAAGTTTTGTTGGCCTTACAAGGCTTAACATCTTGTTTTGATGCTAACAAACAAATAGAACTTAACATATTTGGTTAAGTGGTGTTATTTCAGGATTCAATGATGAATGCAAGGTCAAGTGTTCAGAAGGATTCATGAAAGCTTATATTTCAAAGAAGGATTATCAATATGAAACTTAAAGCATGGATTCAAAAATGGATTTAAAGATAAAGCTTGAAGATCATGAGAGCATGAGGATTAAAGACAACTTGATGAAAGCTTAAAGAAAGATGAAGCAAGTATAAAGACCTCAATGAATTCAAGAATTGAAAATTTGAAAGAGTCTATAGGAAATTTCATGTAAGTACTTCAAAGAATTTCAATATGGATCCATGAAACTCTTAGGTTAATTTCTTGGACCTAAATACCTTTTGATATACTTGGAAAGTATTTTTATAAGGTCAAAAATTATTTCAAAGAAGTTAGAATCATTTTTGGAATGAAAAGCATCAAAAAGAGGATTTCCCAATTGTTGTCATTTTTTCTACATCCGCATTAATGTACATTTTTTTCTATCAAAGAATCTTTATTTTAAAATTTGTTCAATATGAAAGTTTTAGAATTTTCTCTTAGATATCTTTTGATACCAAGCTCGTCAAATTTGGAGTTACACAGAAAAAGTTATGACCAAAAGATTGAAGGGTGCTCAAAGCTAACAGCTTGATAGACACTTGTCCATGTTCGTACAGACGCTTGTCTGTGCACTTTGAGACGCCTGTCCGTGTTCAGGCAGGCGATTGCCACCTTGCTGTCCCTTTAATTTAACTAGACAGCCGACTGCCAAAAAGGGATAGTCAACTGTCACACGGCTATTTTAAAATTTTTATAACGGATAAATTTTTTAAATGAGGTTGCTTAGGGCTCAAACTTTATAAAAACTTGGGGAATACTCTAAGTCACTTGGGGATCAAGTTACATACTTTTTCAAGTCTATAAATAAGACTCAAAGATCATTGAATTTAAAAAAAAACTAAGAACCAAGAATCAAATTCAGTTATATATCAAATTCTCTCAATTGCCCTCAACACTCAAAGGCTCTTTCACTCTCATCTTGTCTACGAAATTTGCTAAGGTCTTGCTAATTCAATCACCAATCTTGTGCTACAAATTCTAAATCTTTCAATCATTGAAAAAATCATACAGTGAAAAATTCATTGAGCTTCAAGTTATATTTCATATTGTTATTTACTTTGAAGTATATTATAGTACTGAATTGTTGTACTAATCAACTTTTTGTGTGAGCAATTCTTTATACACAAATATTTGATTTGTATCTTATAGATTGACGATTCTAAGGATTATTTGGATTGTTGGCTAAGTAAGAGGATATTGCTTAGAAAGGCGGACTCTAGCCTAATTAAGGAGTAAACAAACGAGGTTACATCGTTTGGAGAGGCGGGCTCTAGCCTACTGAAAGAGTCACCGAGTAAAGGAACAAATTTAGTGAATCCTTTGGTAGTTTGTCAAAGGCGAGGACGTAAGCTGGGTATAAGCCAAACCTTGTAAAAATCTCAGTCTCACTCTCTTTTTCTTCCCTACTCTTTACTTTTCAGCAAAGTTTATAAATTGCGTGGACGCTTTATAAAACTCTAAATTCTAAGTGTTTGGTTGTTAAATAGACTGGAAGATAATTTGTTTTGGTTTGATCAACATTGATTACGGAAACCGAAAGGGATTACGTTGGTTGATCATCCTTAACTTATTAAACTGAAAGTTTATTTAAAAGCTGAACATTGGGAAGAAGTGTGTTTGTGAATGTTGTGTTGATTGATTCAACACCCTAAGACTATTTAAACTTAAAGTTTATTTAAGGTTTAAGCATTTGGAAAGAGTAATTGGATGTTGTATTGAATATCAAATTGAGAAACACATTTCATATATACAGGGCTTGATTCAAATTTATATATTTAGGGTTGACAACAAAAGCTGAAAGTTGGATCTAATATATTGTAGTTGAATGGTTTAAAGTTTGATATTGATTGGAATGTGTTTATATTTTAAAGAGTGTTGAATCTTGCAAACCTTCATCAATCTAATAGTGCTGCAATTAACTTATACTTGGCAAAATCAATTGGTTGTTTGGTTTGAACATTGTGCGTGATTGGTTGGTTTAATTGATTAGTTGATTACTTGTTTGGTTGAGCAAAAGTGTTGTGGATTAAAAGAACTAAGTTCTTGTGTGATTGGTAAATCAAACAAACAAGTCAAGAATTGGTTAAAAGAAATAAAAAGAAGTCTCCAAAGGAATTAAAAGAAAATTTTTAAGATCCAATTCCTCCCCCCCCCCCCCCCAAACTTTTGGGACTACACCTTACTTTTCAATTGGTATCAGAGCGGGGTTATACAAAATCTTAATTAGTAGTTATAAAAAGATCCTAATGGCTAACTTAGGCATAACTCCCTTTGGAGAGGGACAATTTTTAACTAGGCCGCTAATCTTTTGTGGACACAACTATACCTTTCGGAAAAAGAGAATGCAAATATATCTTCAAACTATGAATTGGAAAGCGTGGGACGTTGTTATGGATGGTGACCAAATTCCCCTTAAACTGGTAGATGGAAAACAAGTTCCTAAAGAGAAAATTGATATGACAGACTTAGATTATAAGATGCTACAAGTAAATTCTAGTGCCATGAATGCCTTATATTGTACTTTAGATGCCAATGAATTTAATAGAGTAATAGCTTGCAAATCAACTAAGGAAATATGGGACAAGCTAGAAGTCACTTACGAAGGCACTATAAATGTTAGGGATAATAGAATTGATATGCTTACTAGAGAATATGAAACTTTTAAGATGAACCGGATGAATCTATAACTAGTATGTTCACTAGGTTCACTCATATAATAAATTTCCTAAATATCTTAGGAAAAACCTGCACTACTTATGAGATGATAAGGAAAATTCTTAGAGGGCTATCATCCATATAGGAACCAAAAGCCACTAAAATAACTGAAGGAAGAAACCTTAAAAACACTTCTCTAGATGAACTTATAGGTTCTCTCCTTACATATGAAATGACAATGAATGAAAGGAGTGGAAAAATCAAAGCCTAAGAATCAATAGCCTTTAAAGCCTTAAAAGAAAACTCAAGTAGTGAAGAAGAAATGGATGAAGATGAAGTAACCTTAATATCTAAAAAGCTAGTAAGGATACTAAGAAGGAGAAATAAATTTAAAAAAAGAAATCAAAACTCCGAATCAAATGAAGAAAAAATTCATACAAAGAAGTCAAGAAATAAAACCCCCACATGTTATAATTGCAACAAAGATGGACATATAAAACCTGAATGTCCACTACTTAAGAAAGACTCTAAGAAGAAAAAGAAAAAAACCATGAAAGCCACTACGTGAGATAGTACAAGGAGTTCGTAAAATGAATCAAGTGATCAAGAGGTTGCTTATACGTGTTTTATGACATGGGACGATGATGAAGGCTCCTCATCTAAATCCTTAAATATTTCTTGTAGTGATTCATCAAATGAATCCAATGATGAGTATATGTCATCTTATGATGAATTACAAAATGATTTATTCAAAGTCTATAAGATGCTAATCAAAGTAATTAAACAAAATACTTCATTGAAAAAAGGATGAAGGTATAATGAAAGAGATAGAATCCCTTAGAACTGCCGAACGAGAAAAGGATTCAAGAATCAAGAATATAGAAAGTAAGAATGAAACTATGAAAAAATGAGTTAGAATATAAAAATCTTGTTGAAAAAGAAAAAGACTTGAAAATCAAAAATTAGAAAGTAAGAATAAAAAAATGATAGAAGACTTTCGATCCCTATCCTCTATAGAATATAAGAAAGACATATATATTTCTGAATTAGAAGATAAAATCAGAAAATTATTTCAAGATTTAAAGAAATCACTAAAGAAGGTTGACAACAAGAAAAATTATCTTCAAAACCCAAGATCCAAATTGTTTAAATCCAGATAATTAGGCTAAGCGCAAATCAAGACCCAGAATGGTGAGCTCAAACATGGGCCGAACTCATACCATGGCCCAAATTCAAAACCTTGAATGCTAACTTCAAATATGGGTTAAGCTCATATCATGACCCAAAAATCAAAACCCAAGTTTCTTAGCCCAATTGGGACTAAGCCCAAAATCAGTCTACTCAAACTGAGGTCCAAACAGGCTTGATTCACTCCATAGCCTTGATTCACTCCATAGCCAAACAAAACCCAATTCAAGGACTAGAGCCAAATAGGAGCCGACTCAATCCTAGACCCAAACATGCTTGACTCACCGTTGACTTGCATAGCCAAAATTAATAACATATTCCTTTCAAAGGTCATCCTCCTTTCAATGGAAATGGATGGAGGGAAGGCGATGGCTTGCTAATTGAGGACAGCATAAAGTACTGGAGCAGCGGCCCCACCTGCGCCCCCGGATGGACCCAACGCACAGAGCCTGCTTGGGACATTGACCAGCCCGTCACTCTCCACGTAGGTGCATGCATGGTGCATACCCTCCACCTAATCATCAGGATTAGGTAAATATACAAAGTCACACTTTGGACACACGTGCAACTTGCTTGACTGGCACTTCCCTCTTATTTAATTTCTTCTTACAATCTATTATGTTTTTTTTTTTTTTTTTAAATTTAATTTATTGTTTAAAATAAATATAGCAAAGAAGATGCAAATAATTATGGGTTATGGGTTATGAGAGGAGAAACGAGATCGAGTATATTCTTTTCAAACAAATCTAAAGACCAGTTGAAGGAGTTTTTTACCATTTTAATTTTATTATTTAATAAAATATTAAATAATATTTTATTTGAGAAAAAAAATTTTCATTTTAAGACTTACGTAATCTCGCAGGACCAAGCTACGAGATCTAAAAAATCAGGAGTTCTCGTGGTGAAGCGTGGTAGAAATATAAGATTTGTTTGAAAAATAGAATGGTGTGTGACGCGTGACAAATCTTGCCAGACCATCCAGCGAGACTTGCTTGAACTGCTCCTTTCCCTTTATATAAAAAATATATATTTTTGGTAATAAAAATATGAAATCTCTTGCCGTTGAAAATTCGGCAATTTCACTTTGACCCCACACCTTTCCTTAACCAGTTTCAAATTAATTAATATATTTATTTTTATAAGCAAAAGATTCGTAAATTTAAAATATGAATTCATAATTAATAAAAATTAAATTACGAGTTATAATAATTACATGTTTCCATGTATTATTTTTAGAAAAAAAAATCAGAGTTTATTTTTATTAAAAATATTTTAAATAGAAAGAGTCCAGACGACAGACGTGCCACCATCAATTATTATTTTATTAACATTGTTGGGCCTTATTTTTCCTTCTGTTTTTTTTTCTCTTTTTTTCAGGGCAACTTTCTTCTAATTTGAATCCATTTGTTGTAAATTGTTGAAAACAAACATTATACCTTTTTTGGTAAATTTATTATCTTGGGCTGGATAAAATTATGGAGCATAAAGAAATTAATGTTATCAAAATGTACATTGAAATTAAAAAAATATATTTAAAACTCATTTAATGGTGTAAAATATTAATATTGTTTGGTTTAAAAAATTATAAAAATTATAATTTACTTTTTAATTTTTCAATGATGTATTAAAATTGTTCAAAATAATTTCTTGTTTTTATTGTTAGATTTAAAAATTATTATACAAATAGCAACCTTTTTATTCAATTTTTAAACAACAATATAAAATATTATTTCAAATCATGAAATTTAAAATTAAACTTTAAATTTGCATGAATTTGGAAGAAATTTATTTTATTATCGGAAGAATGCCATGGAAACTCAAATCCATAGAGTCATTTAAGATTGGTCTTTTGCATTTTTAGGGCTCGTAGTCTTTCCACTATATACTTTTATTCATAAATTTAAAATATGAATTCATAATTAATAAAAATTGAATTGCGAGCTATAATAATTACATGCTACCATGCTCCAGAAAAAAAATCAGAGTTTACTTTTATAAAAAAATAATTTAAATAGAAAGAGCCCAAATGTGCCACTAGCAATTATTATTTTATTAACATTGACGAATTTTCTGGAAATAATACATGAAAACATGTAATTATTATAGCTCGCAATTCAATTTTTATTAATTATGAATTAATATTTTTTTTATAGAAATAAATATATTAATTTATTTGAAGCTGGTTAAGGAAAGGTGTGGAGTGAAGCGAAATTACCGAATTTTTAGCGGTGGGAGATTTCATATTTTTATTACCAAATATATATATATATATATATATATATATATATATATATATATTTCATATATGGGGAAAGGAGTAGTTCAAGCAAATCTCGCAGGATGGTCCAGTACAATTTGCCATGGGTCACACACCGTTCCATTTCCCTAGCGAATCTCGTAGGACCATTCGGCGAGATTTTCTACCATGTGTCACCATGAGAACCCCTTGGCCTTTTAAATCTCACCGCTTGATCCTGCGAGGTCCTGCGAGATTACGTAAACCTTAAAATGGAAATTTTTTTTCCCAAATAAAGTATTATTTAATATTTTATTAAATAATAAACTAAAAATGGGAAAAAAACTCTTAGTTGAAGAGTTTTACATCATGTATATGGAATTGTAAGGAGTGTGCAAGCTAAGCAAAATTTACCAAAAAATTGAAAATCAAAATGACACCGAACCTTTTAACATTTCGGTATGGTGTTTCAATTTTAGTTTTCGGTCTTTGATTTTGGATTTTATGAAAACACCCTGCCCTCTTTGATGTAGGACGGGAAAGGTCGACCTATGTCCTACGATTCAACCCTCACACAAGCACATACACTTAAACACTTTAATTTAAGAATTTAATTATCCGAACATAAACACAATAAATCATGTTTTATTTCACATGTTCAAGGATTTTGAAAAGGTGTATGACTTGTCCAGCAATTAAGTCCCGATTGGTTCTTTCGCAAAGGAATCAAGTTATATACAGAAAAGTTGTTATTTCAAAGACTCAAGAATAAAAGTTCTATGTTAGCAAACTAATATTCATACAATTGATTTTAACTAGCAAGTACCAATATTGCAATCTATGGATCAAATGGGCTATTCAAAGATGTGATTTTAATCTACTAGCAAGGGTTCACAAAATATAAAAAAGATTCAAACACAAGTATTGAAGTTACCAAGATATTGGTTTGGATGACTTGACGTTGTTCCATACGTAGTTAGGTCATACTGTTGGTCATTTGTACAAGCTTTGAATCACAAGATGAACACAGCAATGAAGTGTAGATGATGATCGTCGTGTGGGTGTATGAATACGCTGGCCGTGTGGTGTTGAAGGGGGCCGTGAGAATATTAGATGGAGGAGGGGTTGATGGAGTCGTTGGATAGTTTAGTGGTCTCTCACCACTTGATCTCCGGAGAGAACGCCGTAGCCTCACACTACTCACTCATAAGGAGAGGAACAAGCTTTACAAGCTCAAGCAAAGAGATGCTTCTTCAATATTCAACTTCAACTTCATGTCTTGTTCTTACAATAAGAAAGCTATTTATAGGCATAGCCTAGGAGACAAAGCTTTAAACACTCAACAACTCTCAACAATTTTCAGCAACAACTCTCAATAACTTTCAACAACTATTAACCTAACACAATTAATACTTACGAAAAAACAAGGAACTCCAACTCATAAGCACACAAGTCAAGCTTAGTTGTCGTGCATTATTACAATTCAAATTTGAAATTTAAACACATTCCAAAAGGAAGGCCAAAACCGTGTGGAACCCATTGGAGCCATGTGGGGGCCACATGGGTTTTGAGTTGGACTTTGCTTCAATAGTTCGCTTGGGTCTTCAAGCATGGTCTTCAAGCACCTAGTAATCTTGAAATAACATATACACGAAAAATATAAATTAACACAATAGCAAAGTCTTCACATAAAAAAAATCTTCCATCAAAGAAGTAGATGATCTTCAATTAATCCCATGTGTTCCTGGAACATAGATATAAACAATAGTGGACATCTGGAGGTCGTCCACGTGTCACCATGTCAGCAAAGGAGTTGAGATCGGGAGGTGGTCCATGTGTCATCATATTAGTAAAAGGGATACATAAGACATGTTGATCCCCATCACTCTTTATTCACTTGCACAGTATTAGATTTTAGTTTTCATCATCACCCTTCAAACTTGTAATTTCAAGAAATTATTTCAATATATTTATAGAAGATTAGCCTACTCAAGATGGGGTGATGATGAAAACTAAAATCTAAGACTATGCAAGTGAATAATTAGACTATTTTAGTGTCAAGGGTGATAGGTGACATTTAACTCAATTAGCCCAATACATAATTTCACCCCCAATGCATTTAAATTAATTAAACCAAGATATGGTTTCAACCTAAGCAGGTAAAGTTAGCTAGTCAATGAACAATTTTTAGCTTGGTGTATTTAAACTAATTAGCTCTATGCATGAATTTAGCCTGATGTACTAAAATAAATTGCTTGGAGCACAACGTATGCAAACTAATTAGCTAGATGCATTAAAAATAAATTAGTTGAGTGTACAAGTTATAATCTTGTGCATGAAATCAATTAGTTTGTGCACAAATTTTAGCTTTACATATTTTAATCAACTAGCTTAATGCATAGATTTCAACCTCATGCATTAAAATTAATTAGCCCATGCACATATTTCTTCCTAATGCCTACATCCACAGAGTTGCAGGAATTTCACTATTATCAAGAAGAAAATATAGAGTGCAGCGGTACAATGCTCTCTCTCTCTCGCTCTCTCGTGAAGTGTGACCGCTTACCAAAAAACAATCATTTTATATGTTGCTGACAGGGTTCTGAATGGGCTACAAAATGGGCCCAAGCCTTCACTCCATGGACTAAGCCTTAGGATAGAAATCTCTCATTAAAGAAAGGTCAGGTCATCATCCAAATTTAACGTAACTAGGCTCCACAAAAACCCAACAAATCTCCCACTTGGAGACTAGTTCAATCACCAATATCGACTGCAATCTTCCAAATGAACAATCCCTCATCCCTGCAACTCATCCTCCTATCCTCAAGCTAGAAGACCAACTGAAGCTGCACATAGCTTCAGCTTCTCAATAGTAACACCCTTAGTCAACATGTCTGCCAGGTTCTTAGATCCACAGATCTTCTTAAGTATTACTAGCTTATCTTCAACAAGGTAACAGATAAAGTGGTATTTTGTTTGTATATGTTTCAACTTTAAATAAAAAGCCGAATTTTTGGCAAAAAAAATTGCATTCTGATTGTCACTGTGTAGAATGCCAATCTTCTGCTTCTTACCCAATTCGTCTAAGAAACCATGTAGCCAAATCATCTCCTTTCCAGTTTCAGTTGCTGCAACATACTCAGCTTCTGTAGTAGACAAAGTAACAATCTTTTGTAAATTTGAAGCCCAAGATATAGCTGTGCCACCCAGAGTAAATACAAACCCAGTAGTACTTTTTCTACTATCATTATCACCAGCAAAATGAGCGTCTACATAACCCTGCAGTTTCAAACTTGCACCTGTGAAGCAAAGACATATATCTGATGAACCCCTCAGATATCTCTGAATCCACTTGACTGCCTCCCAATGTTGCTTTTCTGGCCTACTCATGAATCTGCTCACAACTCCCACTGCATGTGCAATGTCTGGCCTTGTACACACCATAGCATACATCAAGTTGTCAATAGTTGAGGCATAGGGCACCTTGCTCATATGGTCCCTTTCTTCTTCTACCTTCGATGACTTTTCCTTGCTCAGTTTGAAATGACTACCCAAGGGTTTGCTCACTGGTTTAGCTTCATTCATGTTAAACCTGCTAAGAATTTTCTTCACATACTCTAACTGTAAAAGCTTTAATGTACCATTAGCCTTGTCTCTAATGATTCTCATTCCAAGGATTTGCTTTGTAGCTCCCAAATCCTTCATTGCAAACTATTTTGACAATTGCTTCTTCACATTATTAATCTCCTCAATGCTAGACCCTGCATTAAGCATATCATCTACATATAACAGTAAAATGATATAAGAATTGTCAAAGAACTTAATATAACAACAATGATCAGCTTCACATCTCTTGAACCCAATTTTATGCATAAAACTATCAAA
The DNA here is from genome assembly GCF_029873635.1 of Malania oleifera. NCBI lineage: Eukaryota > Viridiplantae > Streptophyta > Magnoliopsida > Santalales > Ximeniaceae > Malania > Malania oleifera. The sequence goes on from NC_080426.1 coordinate 56,301,708, forward strand.
TTTCTTATACCACTATCTTGGAGTTTGTTTTAGACCATACAAGCTCTTTCTCAGTTTGCAGACTAAATTCTCTTGTCCCTCGACAATGAACCCTTCTGGCTGAATCATGTAGATGTCTTCTTCCAATTCACCATGAAGGAATGCTGTTTTCATATCTAACTGTTCAAGATGTAGATTTTCTGCAGCCACCATTCCTAGTACCAGTCTAATTGTCGACATATTCACAACTGGAGAAAATATTTCTATGAAGTCAATGCCCTCCTCTTACTGAAACCCTTTGACAACTAATTTGGCTTTGTATTGCTTGCTACCATCATGTTAGTTCTTTATTCTGTATACCCACTTGTTGTGCAAAGCCTTCTTCCCTAATGGCAATTCAATCAATTCCCATATCTGATTCCCCAACAAGGAATCCATCTCATCCTTCATGGCTAATTCCCACTTGCTTGAACTTTCATCCTACAGGGCTTCATCATAACACTCTGGCTCACCACCATTAGCTAGCAGGAGATAATTTAGAACAGGTGAATAACGCTGTGGAGGTCTAATGGTCCTGGAAGATCTACGGACTGCATCTACAGGTGTGTTCTGATTTGCCTGTGATCGTATATTCTCCTTATCATCTTCACCCCTTTCCTGGACAATACTTTCAGTCAACTCATCTAAGTTAACAAACTCAGATTTCTTCTGATCTTTCGCTGTGACATTTGACACTACAGTTGACCTGTCCTTGCACATAACATGTTTATTAAATATCACATTTCTACTTCTGATGATTTTCCTGTTTTGTTCATCCCAAAACCGATAGCCAAATTTCTCATCACCATAGCCAATGAAATATCATATTTTGGACTTTACATCAAGTTTACTATGAGCATCAAAATCAATATGAACATAGGAAACACAAGCTTTACCTCATTATCTCTCCAAACCTCTTCAGGAAGTCTAAAATCCATGGGAACTGAAGGTCCTTGGTTTATCAGATAAGCTACAGTATTAATAGCATCAGCCCAGAAAGTTTTTGGTAGTCTAACATGCAACCTCATACTCCTAGCACGCTCATTGAGAGTTCTGTTCATGCGCTCAGCCACACCATTCTACTGTGGTGTCCCAAGAATGGTCTTTTCCATTCTGATTCCATGTGCAACACAATACTCTATGAAACCTCCATCTATGTACTCTCCTCCATTGTCCGACCTCAAACACTTTACTTTCAAACTTGTCTTTGTCTCAACCATAGCCTTCCACTTCTTAAAAGTTTCAAATACATCATATTTATTTTTTAGAAAATAAACTCATACCTATCTAGTTGAGTCATCAATGAAAGTAACGTAGTACCTTGAACCTTCAAGGGATGCAATGGGAGAAGGCCCTTATAAATTTGTGTGCACTAACTCTAATTTTTCAGCCTTCGGTGTTCTGCCACTTTTCAAGAAACTCACCATTTTCTGCTTTCCTAAGATGTAGCTTTCACATAAGTAAAAATCAACAGACTTCAATTCCAGTAGTTTCCCTTTTGACAGCAGCATCTTTATCCCTTTCTCATGCATGTGACCAAGTCTGCGGTGTTATAAGCTTGTATCAGTACTTGCTTCAGCAACTGCAATTGTGTCTCTTGGACTTGAGGTCATGTATAGAGTACCAAATTTCTTTCCACGAGCCAATACTCTGGCTCCCTTTGTAACCTTCCAAGTGCCACCAACAAACAACATTGCATGCCCTTCATCGTCAAGCTATCCAATAGAAATCAAATTCCTTCTCAGGTCAGGAATATGTCATACCTTCTCCAGTAACCAAAAAGACCCATTGGCCAACGACATCCGGAATTTTCCCATACCCACAACATCCAAGGCTGTACCATCAACCAAATACACCTTACCAAAATCTCTTGCTACATAGTTCTGTATGATTTCATGGTGTGAAGTGGTATGAAACAAAGCTCTTGAGTCCAAAACCCAATCATCAAGTGGACTGTCTACTGCAATAAGTAGTGCATCCTATACCTATTCTATTACAACATTAGCAGAATCATCCTCATTTTTATTCTTAAGACTTTTGCATTGTCTCCTAAAATGACCCGTCTTCCCGCAATTCCAGCATTGTCCCTTTTGGCCAAATCTAGATTTCCTTCTGTTTCGATTATAGTTTCTGGATTTTGATCTACCCCGATCTGAGTTTCAGTCATTACCTTTGCCTATTGTCTCAAGGTTTAGGGCAACACCAGATCTTGAGGTTTCATTCGTATCTCTTCTACAAATCTCCTCATCCAGAATTAAATCCCGTATATCATTATACTTTAGTTTTTCTTTTCCAGTAGAGTTGCTTATTGCCATCCTCATTGCCTCCTAACTATTTGGCAACGAAGCCAAAATGATCAGTGCATGAATCTTATCATCAAAATCAATTTTTACAGATGATAATTGATTTGTGATAGTATTAAACTCATTCAGATGTTGTGCTACAAATACATTTTTTGCCATCTTCAAATTAAACAATTTCTTCATCAGACATACCTTGTTATTTGCTGACGATTTTTCATACATACCAGACAAAGCCTTCATCAGATCTGTTGTAGTCTTCTCCTTCACGACGTTGTGTGCAATAGACCTAGACAAAGTTAATCTTATAACTCCCAGTACCTGTCTGTCATGGAGAGTCCCTTCCTTGTCCTTTATAGTAGCAGGTTTTTTTTCCTAGAAGCGGCAGATGTAACTTCTTCCCATAGAGATAATCCTCGATCTGCATCCTCCATAATCCAAAGCCTGTGCCATCAAAATTTTCTATTCTAGACGCCTTCCCTACTTCCTTTGCCATTGCTCCCACTCGAACCTAACCCTAGGCTCTAATACCAGTTGTTGGGAATTAACAACAAATTCCCGAAACCTATGAGAAATAAAATAAAGAAAGAATACATGCCAAAAAAAAATCAATCACACGCACAAGACAGTATTTATGTGGTTCGACAATTTTGCCTACATCCACGGAGTTGTAGGGATTTCACTATTATCCGGAAGAAAATACAAAGTGCGGCGGTACAATGCTCTCTCTTTTGCTCTCTCGCAACGTGTGACCGCTTAACCCTAATCACCCAAAAAACAATCATTTTATATGCTACAAATAGGGTTCCGAATGGACTAAGCCTTCGCTCCATGGATTAAGCCTTAGGATAGAAATCTCTCATTAAAGAAAGGTTGGGTCATCATCCAAATTTAACGTAACTAAGCTCCACAAAATCCCAACACAGGCCTCAAAGCCCTTTCTATTGTGATTTACAGGTGAAGATATATGCTCACCAAGTTATTGGTAATCCAATGATCAAGATCCAAGATAAGTCAATTTTTGACATCAATTTTATTTATCACATCCTATAATTTTAAGCATGCAAAACATGTAGTCTTGCCATAGTGCAAATCAAATAGGTTGGATGGTGATTATTTATTTATTTATTTTTTACTTTGCATTGGCCCATTGCTATTACCATTTGCACACTTAAGATTTTAGCAAGGAGCAAAAATATCTCAATCGAAAAACAAAGAGAAAAAACACAAATACTGTTATTTTGACAAGTTAATGGTAGGAGATTTGAATCTAGACATCTATACCTAATGGTCTCATTCTAGACATATATGCAACCTCTAGCCACAAATAGCAATGGCAAACCACAGCGCAAGCCAATCCAATGATCACCGATGGAATTGAAGCATATAGTTGATTTTATCCACAACCATGTCCCAAGTGACTCTCAAAGAGACATTAGAATAAAATGCACATCCATGGCCTTGAATTTCCCATTTTCCCCTTCCTGCCTTATCTCCTAGTTTCACCACCTCCTAATACTTTGCATGTAGCAGTGTCCAAACTCAAATCAACATTTGAATTTACATCTCATGTTGGCCAAGGATGGAGACCAGTCAATTAACAACCCTAATAGTACAAAAGTCATGAGTCCAAATTCTCAATCATTAATCCATGTTCCTAATAAACTAGGGATGAATTTCAACTTTGCCCCACCAACAATCCGCCTGGCAGATTTGGAGAGAACTTCCCCAGGAGTATCGTGGTGGCTTCAGATCATCTATCCAGCCAAAAACAAAGCCAAAATATAAGAGAGAGGAGAGAGAAACCGTAGAGAGGAGAGAGAGAGAGAGAGATTTCTGCCAATTTTTTTGTGTAAAATCTGAGGTTTGCATTATTTATACCATGACCTTTGTCGATGAGCCACGTCACTTCATCGACAAGGTCATCAAGGTTTCTCATTGATGAACTCTCCCCCTGGTCACGAAATTTAAAGTCGCCCAAATATCCTCTCAGTATCTTCTCGTCGACGAGCCCACAGTGCAATTTCGTCGAAGCCTGCTGCCACTTTTTATATATTTTTTATATTTTCCTCCCTCTTATTATTTAAATATCATTATTCTTTAGGTCATTACACCCCGTGGAGGTCAGCAATGACATACTGAGCAAGCGTAAGCTTACCTATCAACATCGGAAGGAGCTAAGGCTTTTGAAGACGTTGTGACAGGTACTCTTATTGTTTTACTATATAAGCTATTGTTTTCTTAATTTGACTCTAGTACTACCCATTTTTTCGTATTATTGTGATATATTTAATTATTTGGAATTGAGACAAGGTTGTGAGATGTTGAGTTGTTAGTAATTACGCTGACTAGATTAGCAATAATGTGTAAAAGGGTACTTATTATTTAGTGGGCATTTAGGAGGAAGTATCCGACCTTGTAGTGTTAGACATATAGGGGTTTGATGTGATATTGGGCATGGATTGGCTGGCAGCTAATTATTCCAGCATTGATTGTTATTAAAGAGAAGTAATCTTCAGACCCCCGAGTGACTAGGATTTCATATTTGTAGGATCATGTGTATGCACCCCGCCACAATTGGTGTTGGTTATTCAAGTGGGAAGGCTGCTACAGAGTGGTGGCCAGGGGTATGTCACGTATATTCAAAATACGCCGAAGGAAGAATTGAATTAAGTTGATATTTTGGCAGTCAGATAATTTTTAGATGTTTTTAGAGGAACTACCCGACGTACCATCAGATTGAGAAATTAATTTGATGTGGATTTACTGCCAGGGTCAGCACCAATATCTAAGGTGCCCTACAAAATAGCCCCAAATGAGCTGAAAGAGTTAAAGGATCAGTTGCAAGATTTATTGAATAAAGGGTTTATCAAACCTAGTGTATCGCCCCGGGGAGCTCCAGTTTTATTTATGAAAAAGAAAGACGAGACTATGAGGATGTGCATAGATTATAGAGAAATAAACAAAGTAACAATTAAGAACAGGTATCCTTTACCCCGTATAGATGACTTATTTGATCAGTTTCAAGGTACACAGGTCTATTCCAAGATCGATCTCCGGTCAAGTTATCATCAGGTGAAATTTAAAGCAGAAAACGTTTCAAAGATAGCTTTCAAGACTAGGTATGGACAATATAAATTTCTAGTTATGCCATTAGGTTTGACGAATGCTCATGTTGCATTCATGGATTTGATGAATAGAATCTTTCACCAGTATTTAGACCAGTTCATTATGATTTTCATTGATGATATACTGGTCCACTCGAGGAGTTTTAAGGGGTATGAGACGCACTAGGTTGGTACTTTAGATGCTCAGGGAAAAGAAATTGTGTGCCAAGTTTAGCAAATGTGAATTCTGGTTAGAGAAAGTCGCGTTTCTAGGGCATGTTATATCAGGGGATGGAATTTCAGTAGATCCCAGCAAGATAGGGGCAGTGGTGAATTGGGCCAGGCTGAGGAATGTTCAAGAAATTAGGAGTTTCTTGGGACTGGTGGAATATTATCATCAATTTGTATAAGGATTCTCAGCTTTATCAGGGTCTCTGAGGTGCCTAACCAAGAAGAATGTCAAGTTTGAATGGAACGATGATTGTGAGCAGAGCTACCAGGAATTGAAGCAGAGGCTCGTCACTACACTAGTATTGACTATTCCATCAAGAGGTGATGGTTACGTGATCTACTGTGACGCATCTTTGAGAGGGCTTGGGTGTGTATTGATGCAGCAGGGCTGAGTGGTAGCATATGTCTCTAGAAAATTGAAAGAATATGAAAAGAATTATCCCACCCATGATCTAGAATTGGCTACAGTGGTTCATGCATTAAAAATTTGGAGGCATTATCTGTACGGAGAGAGATGTGAAAAATTTTCAAACCATAAAAGTTTAAAGTACTTCTTCATGCAGAAGGAGTTGAATATGCAGTAAAGAAGATGGTTAGAGCTCATCAAGGATTATGATTCTACTATTAGCTACCATCCAGGTAAAGCAAATGTCTTGGTTGATGCGCTGAGCCGAAAATCCATGATAGTAGCATTGTCAGTAGCAGAAATTCAACGCCCAATCCAGATGGACTTGGAGAGGCTTGGCATAGAGTTTGTAGAAAGTGATCACCAGACATTTATTTCCAACCTGGTGGTGCAGCCTACCCTACAAAAAAGGATTTAAGTAGCCTAGAAAAATGATGCAAAGTTGATGGAGTTGATAGAGAAGGTACAGGAAGGATAGGGGGAGGAGTTTAGTAATTCAGATGACGAAGCTCTGGGTTCCGTACCACGCTGTGCGTGCGTACAAATGTGGATATTAGAAGGGCGATCATTAAGGAGGCTCACAGATCCTTATACTCGGTTCATCTAGGCAGTACTAAAATGTATAGGGATTTGCGAGAGTCTTTTTGGTGGAGTGACATGAAGAGGGAGATTGCCGAATTTGTGCAATAGTGTTTGACGTGCCAGTAGGTAAAGGCTGAGCACCAAAGGCCGGCGGTTTAGCTACAACTCTTTCATATCCCAGAGTGGAAGTGGGATCACATTTCTATGGACTTCGTGATAGGTTTACCGCCGGTGCGGCGGGGGTAGAATTCTATTTGGGTGGTCGTAGATCGATTGAGGAAGACCACTCACTTTATCCTTATCAAAGTCAACTACTCCATAGAGAGACTAGAAGAAACATATATTCAAAAGATAGTATGATCACATGGTGTGCCAGTTTCTATAGTATTAGACCGAGACCCACGTTTCACGTCACGATTTTTTAGGAGCTTGCAAGAGGCGCTGAGGTCTCAGTTATCATTCAGCATGGAGTTTCATCCTCAAATGGATGGGCAGTCAGAGAGGACGATTAATATATTAGAGGATATGCTACAGGCATGTGTGTTGGATTTTGGGGGTAGTTGGACCCAGTATATGCCGCTGGTGGAGTTTGCATACAATAACAACTATCAGGCCAACATCGACATGACACCTTTTGAGGTGTTATATGGTAGGAGATGTCGTTCTCTTATATACTGGGATGAGTTTGGTGAGAAGTGAGTTTTGGGACCAAAGTTAGTGTAGCAGGCGTATGATAAAGTCTGACTTATTAAAAAAAGAATCAATGCAGCTCAGAGTCGACAGAAAAGCTACGCAGATACTCACCATTAGAAGTTGGAATTCAAAGTGGGAGACCATGTATTTCTGAAAATTGCGCCACTGAAAGGAATTATGAGGTTTGGGAGGAAGGGTAAGCTGAGCCCTAGGTTTATTGGCCCTTTGAGAGAGTGGGGTTAGTTGCCTACTAGCTAGCTTTGCCACCAATTTTATCCAGGATACATGACGTATTTCATGTTTCCATGCTGAGAAAATACGTCCTAGATCCCTCCTATGTGGTCAGTTATGCAGAGATAGAGCTTTGAGATTCACTGGCTTATGAGGAGATACCAATGCGGATCTTAGACAAGAAGGAGTAAGAATTGCATAGTAAGAAAATTCCATTAGTAAAAATACTATATAGGAATCACGCAATGGAAAAAGCTTCTTGGGAGCTTGAAGAAGAAATACAACAGAAATACCCGCATCTATTTAGTGGGGACTAGCAGTAATCAGGAAAAATGCAGATAAGTATGTTAGGTTTCCTTTGTGCAGGTTAGTCAGTACATGTATTAATTTTCAGTTAGTAGGTAGTATTTTGGTTTTGAGAGAATTTTATTTTATGTATTTGTAATCTCCCAGAACCCTGAATGTAACCATGGTATTCCTTCGTCACAAGTGAGGGCAAGTAATAAAATAAGTAGCCCATTTTCCTCAAAGGATGGTGTTCAATACAAATAGTAAATTTTGAGGATGAAATTTAATAAGGACGGGAGAATGTAAAGACTTGAAGAATTATAGTAATTAAATAATAAAAGAAAGGAGAGAAAAGGAAAATTCCAAGGGTGACTCAGCAGGGTCTTGCCGACAAGCGTAGAGTGTTCATCGACGAGAAGCCTTCTTAGGCATGTCGACGTGGATGCGTGTCTCGTCGACGAGAATCTACTGAGAGGGTTGTTCTCAAGGCCTGAATTTCATCAACAAGGGTGAAGTGTTCGTCGATGAAGTCCCTTCTTGGACTCGTCGATGATGTGACATGTCTCGTCGACGAGGCTGCACTTTAAAAATATCCTAAAATCAGGATTCAGCGAGATTATTTTCATGCAAGCTCTCTCTCTCTCTCTCTCTCTCTCTCTCTCTCTCTCTCTCTCTCTAAATATTCATATTTCTATAAATATTTGTCTCCCCTTCCTTCTCTCTAGATTTCTCTGGCTTTGTTCTTCACCGGTTCGATGATCGGAAGCCGACAGGCTACTCCTGGGAAGATTCTCTTCAAGTCTACTAGAGTAGATTATTGGTTAGACCAACTTAGGAATCATTCCAAAATCTGGGTAAGTGGTTATTTTAAAGTTTATAAGTTATTTGGTGTTCTAGACTGGGGAAAATGCATTAAATGGAATACTACTGAAGTTTTGTGGGAAAAATGTGAATTTCAGGGTGTTAAGCTGGGAACACCATAGGAATAGGTTTGGTTAATTTTGTGGGCTTCTCAGTAAGCTAGATAAGGGGATAAATTAAATCAGTATTTTTCATGAAATTATTTATTGTCATACAACAGTTATTTTCAAAAATATATGTATGATATAGAACTATGTTTAGAAATACTACCGTTGAACAGGGAAATGATTTTAACACATTTTATAAGAAAATATGACTTCAGAACAAATTATGAGTTTAGAAGACTACTGACGTTTGTGTGACATGAGTATAATACTTCCATGAAAATTTTATTATACTTAAATATTATGATGTTTCCAAGATAAGCATGATATAATAGTTTCCAGGAAAACCATAAAAATAGTACATGATCTATGGTTTTAATAATACTATGTTTAATAGTATAGGACTTCTATATTTAATATGTTATGATATGCCGGCGCTAGAGCTATGATTTATATGTTATGATATGATAGCGCAAATGCCCTAATTATGCATGTTATGTCAAGATTCAAGAAAATATTGTCATGTCATGTTTTACTCTGAAATATGAAATTGCTATGTTTCAATATCATGAAATGTATTACATGTTATCAGAACTAGGATGACTTAGTTTAGTTTCACGAAGTACGGTACCATAGTTATATGTTCACAATTATGTTTATGTTAGTGTTACCACACATCTCAAATAAAGTGTGGAAGATGACAGTCGATGTAGCTTTATGGTAGTGTTGTAGTTCCCCTAGTAATCCGGCATAGGTGGAACAGACCCATCATACTTACACACCTATGTTTGACTTAGCATGGTCGGCCAGCCATTGCTAGGTCCCGCCTACGGGCCGCATAACCCTATCATGTGGGGGGTAAGACATGACAACAACTAGCTATCTATCCTGGGTAATATTTCAGTATGGTATAGTCATATAAGATGATTTTTCTGTACAAAAATGTAGTATGTTAAACTATGTTATGACAAATCATGTTTTATTTGGATATGATACAAACTGTTTTTACCAAATATGAATTACGTACTATTTATATGTATAACACGAAAATATTCATGTTACCACACACTGATATTAGTTTATCTCCCTTACTGAGAAGTTTCTAACCCCAGCATTACAATATTTTAGTAAAACTAGGTAGAATGGTGGATAGAGCCCCGTAGTAGTAGAGGTTGATTGAGTTGCCCTATCAGAAGGGTAAGTTGTTGAGTTAGGGTCAATTTTGTTTTGGGTTAAGATCCTAGGATACCTTGATGGTCTTTTTGGGACATTTGTATATATATATATATATACATATTTAGTAGAACTATGGTATCATGTTTGATGTGGTATGACATGCATGTAATTTATGTTTTTCGCTATTCAGGTATTAAAGATGTATGACAGGTATATCCTTGGTACTCATGGGTCTAGGTTGATAATGACTATGACAATTTAGCAGGATGTTAGAATTATTTGATCATGACTATAACAATTTTGCAGGATGTTAAAATTATTATAAAGATTATTATGTGGAAAAAAAATAAATAGCGAAAATAAGTAGGTCGTAAGAGTAATATCTAAGTGTTATGGTTTTGAAATTTTGGAAATCATGGTATTCTATAAATATTGTAAAATAACTATCTGTAACATATTTATCTGTAAAATATCTGTCTGTATATACACTGTAATTCATAATTCTGTAAAATCTGATAAAACATATTTTTGTACAAAAATACTGTAAATTATGATATTTTGAAAAACTGTATAAATTCTGAACTGTTCTGATATTAACTCGTGCCATATAACTAAATAAAAACCCCTGTACTAAAATCTGCATTTTCTATTAATGAAGATAATTTATACTCTATAAAGTTTACCCTAAAAAAAAATATATATTACTGATAAAATTTCTAAAATTCCAAGCATAGCATATTTCATTTACCTGCTAACTTGCTAACTTATGCCCATGACGTTCATAACTCCATAATCCTGAAATTACACATATATATTTCCCTGTTAATCAACTGAATTTTTAGAATAATTTCCATACTCACATATTCCTGAAATATAAACTATTTATCATTTACCTGGATTCTTGAGAACACCCACTAGGTTCTTTGACCTACCTACAGTATAAGCCCTAAAACCTTGAATTCACAACACCCAAATTTAATCATCACAAACACTAGCATAACAACATGTAAAACCAAATCTGGGTTCAGAAAAACCTATAAGCCAAATAACCCTTAAATAACCTACTTATCTTGATTTTGGGATGGTGCCCAAACTTCTTAAATTGAAATTCTACTCCGGCTAAGTATTAGAGAATCTCTCCAGGAACATCATGGTAGCTTCTAATCATCGAATCGAGGAAAAACAAAGCCAAAAATCTTGAGAGAAGACAGAGAAATCGAATTCTAGAGAGAGAGAGAGAGAGAGAGAGAGAGAGAGAGAGAGAGAGAGAGAGAGAGAGAGAGAGAGAGAGAGAGAGAGAGAAATAAGCAGCTGAATTTGTGATGACCCAAAAATATATATATATGATTAAAGTACAATAATAATAAAATAATAAAAATAGTCATTAAGTTAATATCAATACAGAAGTGTTTTTCTGTAGGATCCTTGATTCCATGTTTGATGCCTAAGAAAGACCTTGTCTTAGCGAGTGCTCAGAGACCATTGCGGCTCAGTCACTCCCTAGAGGTCAGCCTGGTCAAAATGGAATTTCATAGGATAAACAGGATAGACACTATTTGTACACGTAAATAAGTATATATACATAAAATAGTGTTTTGACAGACATAATTTGTAGAAATACATAATAAGATAATAATAATATAGGTATCATATGTGGGGCCCACAAGACTATGTGGGGTCCACATGAGTCCCGGAGCCACAAGACACTGTTTATATACGTAAATAAGTACATAAAATAATGTTTTAACTGATATAATTTGTAGAAATATATGATAAAATAATAATAATATAGGTATCCTATGCGGGGCCCACAAGACTGTGTGGGGCCCACATGAGTCCCGAAGCCGTATGGAGGTTTTCACAAGTCTCAAAGTTATGTAGGATGCATAAAATCGTATAAGAGTTATTCGAGTTACGTAGGATCCATTCGGGTCTCGAAGTTGTGTGGGGCCCACATGAGTTTTCAAAATTCAAATTTTATTCTTATTCAAAAAAATAAATAATAAAATAAATAAATACTAAAAGTAGTTTAAAATTAATAACAATGATAATAATAATGATAATAATGATTAGAAAAAAAAATAATAATTAATTAACTAATTGATTAATTAATTAGATAAGTGATTAATTAAAAATTTATTTAATGGGAATGGTGGCAAGCACTCCCACATGGCCTCCATCCCCATCCCATACTCAACCCATACCTTGCCCATCCTTTGCCCATTCTTTAATTTTTAAAATTATAATTTCACCAATCTCCCCACACTTTTATAAATTCTATTTCTTCCCCAAAATTTTCCTATAAATAGGGAGCTCTCAACCTTCATTTTTCACAACAATTTTCCAAGGAAGAGAAGGATTAGTGAGTGAAAGAATTTGTGGTGGAGAGAGAATTTTTGAATAAATTCTCAATCACCCACTTTTTCCGATCTCATTTCTTAAAGATAATTATTGTGTTCGTAGCACACGGTAAAAGAAGAAGGTAAGTAAATTTTGATTATGTTAGTTTCTTTTTATTTTAAATTCATACCCGAGCTTATTTTGTACGTAAATTTTAATTATGTTACTTAGTTCCACAAAATTTCCATGAGTTTATTTTTACGCATATTTAATTATACCAGTTCTATCTTTAATATACTTGCATCTATTTTTGGGTTAAGAAATGTTCCAATCCCCTCGGGTAAATTTTCAGCATTTCTTTCTATTCAAAAATAAAATTATATATATTTTTAACACAAAAATTGTGTGGCATGAGTTTATTTCTACGTTACATTTTTTTTATGTAAATATGAGTAAAGATGAGATTTTCACGATATTATTTTAAATTGCATAAATTATAATAAGATGATTTTCAAACCCCTTATGGCAACGAAAGTTCAAAGTTACAGATGCTCGGTACCGCAGCTTAAAGTTTATACGGATCAGAGTGCACCCACACTGTTTACAGAGTGGTTATTTATGTTAGTGGATTTCTCCTGAGTGCACACCTGGTTTAAGTCCAGGACTTAATAAGGAAAATCTCACTTAAAGTTTACGTACGTTGATTTAGTTTGGTCGGCCAGCCAGCTAAGTCCAGTCTTCGGACCGCACAACCCAGTCATGGGGGTAAACATGACTTACGGCAAACAGGCCTAAGGGTGGGTTTTTATAATATATGTTTATACATATTTAATTACGTGTACAAAGTTATTGATAATTTGAAGGAAAAGTGTAAGTTTACGTGAAAATGATCATTTTGGTACTTAAATGACGATCTAAGGAATCACGTATAAGGAAAAGTATATGTATGTTTATCATTAAATATTTTTACAGTTTTAAAGTTAAAAGTTTAATTTAGCAGTTATAGTATATGATTGTAAAAATTTACTGTCGAAATTGATGACAAAAGTTTTATGCAGAAATCTTTAAATTTATGTTTATTCTAAAAGCAGTCTTGAAGTTATATTATTAAATATTATTTTACGAAATTCTTTAAAAGCTCATTTTGGCCACACACTAATAATAATCTTATTTACTTACTGAGCGTCGTCTTACCCCAATCATATTTTATTTCAGATAACTCTGAAGGACATGTCGGAAATCAGGCTTAGCAAGCATGCGGGTGGGGATTAGAAAAATAAAGATTAATTAGAAATATAGTATGATTTCAGATATTTACGTTTGTGTAATTTTTTTCTTTTGAAATAAGTGATTGTAACATGAATAATTAGCGCTCTGGTTTAATAAGAATCGAGTTTATTTGCTTCCGCTGTAAATCAGTAGTAAAGAGTTAATATCCCAGGCCCCTCGGGGTCGGGGTGTTACAGAATTTCTCGTCAAAAGTCTGATTTTTGCGCTTATATAGATGGCTAGCCACATGACTTTATCGATGAGACACGTGGACTCATCGACGAACCAAAGAAGGAAGTTCGTCAACGAGGATAATGAGTTCGTCGACGGACCAAAGGGTCTGCATGTCCCCTTTTTAGTATATCTTCTTTAATGAGGCACTAAACCTCGTCCACGAACCGTATGAGGGAGTTCGTCGATGAAGTCAGGGCATTCGTCGACGAACCCCACTTTATCTTATTTAAATTTTCCTTTCCTCTTTATTTAATTACTATTATTTTTCGAGTCTTTACATAAGCTACTTGTATGGGTGGGTAAGTTTCCCTATTCCGGATACTTTCCTTGGATACATTATCTGAGGGCTTTCTGAGTAAGGTGAGTGCCCTGGTATTAGGACTAGAGCAGAGGGAAGTTACTTGTATGGGTGGGTAATCTTCCCTATTCTCGGGAATTATCAGTAAAAATAATTATAAATGTGTGTATGATAGCAGATGTCGGTGTTGTTATTGATGATGTGGATTCATTGGTGCTAATGATATTAAATAACTGATGAATATTTTTGTATGTACTGAACTCTTTGCCACACACTGTTATAACTTTTTCTTCCTTATTAAGAGGTGTCTCACCCCGACAATTTAATATTCTTTTTAGGTCCTTCAGGTGATCGAGCTTAGAAAGCCTCGGGACGGGGTTTAGTTTTGTGAGTGCTTAAAGGAATAAATATATGTTATGTGTTATGCTTAATTTCTTTCCTAGACATGCAATATGGAGATTTTGGTTACATTACTTTATTGGTTTTTATATATGTTTATAGTACTCTGGTATTATAGTTGAGGTTATTTTAATTAATTCTACTGCATGAATAGTATAAGAGACGTGTGATTGGTCTCATAACACCTTGGGCCCCACTTGGCGGGTTCAAGGCATTACAAGTGGTATAAGAGCTTTAGGTTATAAATTCTGCAGACTTTAAGAGGATCAATACCAGAGTATAGGTTTGAGTTGTATAAGGGTAGGAATGGGTAGATTAGGATATTGATAGAAATTTGAGTTTTGTTTCGTAGCCTCAAGATAGAAATCCCTTGATAGACTTCTGTGATTTTTTGAATTAGTCAACGGTTTTAGAAAACCAAGCTAAATCCATCAACAGTGATGTTTTGAAGCAAGGAGACTAAAACTTGGAATTAGAATTTGAAGGTTAAGATGATTGTGAATAATTGGATGTTGGATGTTTAATTGAGGATTTGGATATTAATTTCATTTCCTGTTTTACGATTATGTCAGTTATGTTAAGACATAGAAATTATAAATTTACCCCTGTTATATATATATATACAGGATGGATGCCAGAGGTAAAGGTGTGGATAATGGATAAGGAAACGAGTTGGGAGCTTCTAGCGAAGATGAGATTGAAACCTCTCGACTGTTGTGAGGTATAGCTTGTCAGGTTGGGGAAGAGATGGGACAAGATTTTGGGGGATTGAGCTACCCACCAATGAACTAAGGTTGTACGATTGATCAATTTACCCACCTAAAACCCTCATCTTTTTAGGGTGGCACTAACCCAATCAAGGCTAAGACTTGGATGCAAGAGATGGAGAAGATATTAGTAATGATGAATTGCACTGAGGATTAGAAAGTTCTTTTTGCCACTTTCAAGCTGACAGGAGAAGCTGAACGGTGGTGGCATGTAGTGAAGCTGTTGGAAGAGCAATTACAGTACCTATAGTGATGACTTGGGGTTGTTTCAAGCAAGCTACAACTGATATTTTCCCGCAACCACCAAGAATGTGAAGGTGGAGGAATTTTTCAACTTGACTCAAGGGTGCCTCATAGTTCAACAGTATGCTGCAAGGTTGTTGGAACTTTCTCGTTTTTCTCCTTTCATGGTTCCAGATGAACATCAAAAGGTGATATGGTTTGAAAGGGTCCTAAATCAAAGGATTCATGAGCACATGACATGTTTGTAGATACAAGACTTCACATAACTGGTGGATAAAGCCACCGTTGTAGAGTCGAGTCTGCAGAGAGGTGCAGAGGCATCAGAACTGAGGAAGAGACCCATGTCTCCCAGCCCTCATGCAAATTTCAGAGGTCTTGGAGGGGAGATAGAGATACTACGAGTCATAGGCTAGAAAGGAATGATCGAGGATGACATGGTGATTCGTCATGCCCCCACTGTTTTAGATACAATCAAAGGCATTGGGGAGAATGTCGGAGTAAGGGTGTCGTGTGTTGTAGATGTGGCAAGTATGGCCATATAGCCAGGGAGTGTTGAGAGCCACCAAAAAATGCACCTGCTCCAGATCTGAATCGGAGGAACAACCCGGTGCCTCATGGTGGCGGCGGCCCAACGCTTGTTTGTATGCTTGGTACGGCAGAGGGGGACAATACAAAAGGCACAAGTAATATGTTTACGTTAGCATAAGCAATCATCTTGTTTGAATTTGAGTGATTTGATGTTGCATATGTTAGAATTAATTAAAATATATGAATGTGTTTAGCTAGTTCTTAAAATTGTGAAAATATGAAATTAATGAATTTCGAGGGCGAAATTCTTTTAAGGAGAGGAGAATGTAATAACCCAAACTCAAAAAAATAAAAGAAAATAAATAAAAGGTAAAAGAGGGAAAATAAAAGAAAGGGGAAAAGAAATTTATAAAGGGCATTAAGCAGGGACTCGTCGATGAATTTGTTCTCCTCGTTGACAAACATCCTTATGGGTTTCGTCAACAAGTACATGTGTCTTGTCGACGAGAAATTATCGAGAGCAAGGAAAATTCAAGTTTTAAATGCTTCGTTGACGAACATTTTGACCTCGTCGATGAATGTTCTTCTTGACTTCGGTCGATGAACCCACATGTCTCGTTGACAAAGGCCTAGTTATAAATAGGCCTTGGATCTTATTTTCCGTGAATTTCTCTCTTTTTTCTCATTTTATCTCTCTGGGTTTCATTTTTCCTACTGATTTTCTTCGAATCTGGCTTAGATTTAGCCCGATTCGATGATCAAAAACTACCATGAGGTTCTTGTGAAGATTCTCTACAACATAGACGGAGCAGATTTTCAGTTTGGAGTACCTAGGCACTACTCCAAAACCAGGGTAAGTGAGATATTTTAAAGGTTAATTATTAGATTGAAGTATATGGAACCTAGGAAGTGTTAAATGAGTATTGTTTTGAGATTTGATTAAGTTGAGATTTTTGGAATACAGGGTCTCGTTTTCCGTTCAGCTTAAGCAAAAATTTGAGGAGCAAGTAAGCAGAAAAAATGTTATAGCAACTTTTTAATTAATTTTTAAATCAGTTAAAATTCAAGTATATAAAATTATGTATATTTAGGTATAATTTTTTGAATGGGTAATTTTTTGGATAAAAAATGATTTTAATTAAATATATCTTATTTGGGGGAAAATCTATGTGGTATGAAAATAACTTTCATAATTAAATGGTTGCGAGTATTGCTTGATTACAACTGTTGTTTGTATGTGGCTATTGATTGGGTTATAAATTATGTTTGGTTGTGAATACTGTTCAACTGTGAGTGTTGTTTGATTGTGAAGAACGTGGTAAATGCGTTGATGTGCTTGAATGGTTGGTTTTGTCATTAATAAGTTATGTGGTTCATGTAAATTGTGATATAGCGTTGGTAGTGGTATGAGAAGGTCGTTATATCATACCTGATATAAATCACCATATAACATTGGCAGTGGTATAAGGAGGCCGTTATATGGGCATTTATATTAAGGGAGGTAAAACATTGATAGTGGAATGAGGAGTTTGTTTTACCAATTTACTATGAACGAGATTGTGGGTGTGAATTAGTAACTTGTGTGGTTGAGAAGCTTGTAAAGTAACCTGTGTGGTTAATAGTCTTGTGTGGATGGTATTCCTGTGTGGTTGTGAGTCCTATGTGGACTGTATTTCCTATGTGGTTATTGTACCTTGTGTGGGTGTGAGTGTAGAATGTTTTACCCTGTGTGGATGGGTTGTGTTATTTGTGTATGCGTGAATTTTTGTGTAATGATGGCATTGGAAGCATGTAATTATAATTACGTAAGTATTTATGGTAAAGTAGAATTCTCTACCCGAGGGCTTGCTGAGAAAGGCCAGTGCCCTACTAATTTTTTGTTGGTACTAGAGTAGAGGGAAGCTACTTGTATGGGCGGGTAAGCTTTCCTATTCTCGAATACTTTGCTTGGATACATAACCTGAGGACTTACTGAGTAAGGTGAGTGTCCTGGTATTAGGACTAGAGCAGAGGGAAGTTACTTGTATGAGCGGATAATCTTCCCTATTCTAGGGAATTATTAGTAAAAATAATTATGAATGTGTGTATGATAGCAGATGTCGGTGTTGTTGATGATGTTGATTCTTTGGTACTAATGATATTAAATAATAGATGAATATTTTTGTATGTACTGAACTCTCTGCCACACATTGTTATAGCTTTTCTTCCTTACTAAGAGGTGTCTCACCCCGACGATTTAATATTCTTTTCAGGTCCTTTAGGTGATCAAGCTTAGAAAGCTCCGGGGCAGGGTTTAGTTTTGTGAGTGCTTAAAGGAACAGATATATGTTATGTGTTATGTTTAATTTCTTCCTTGGACATGTAATATGGAGAATTTGGTTACATTACTTTATGAGTTTGTATATATGTTTATAGTACTCTGGTATTATATTTGAGGTTGTTTTAATTAGTTATGTTGTGTGAATGGTATCAGAGACGCGTGATTGGTCTCATAACACCCTGGACCCCACTTGGTGGAGTCGAGGCGTTATACCTGACATAATTTATTCCCCTTACCTTATCATAGGAGTAGTGTCTACGATGCTCAAACCACGAAATCTCCCCGATTAAAACGTTGGTGGTCGAAATTGGAATTCAGGAATATTTTCCGTTCCTTAATTGGTGCAGGTTTCGCTGAAAAATTGAGAAGAGAGAGGGAGAGAGAAATGATGAGAGAGAGAGTTGAGAGCAGAGAGAGAGGGGGGTTATTTTAATCTTCGGGAAGTCTCGACTTCCTTTTCTTATACACATATACATTATTATATTTTATTAATATATATATATATATATTTCAATAAATTTTATTATCATTATAATACTATTCATTTTTATTTTTTTATTTAATTAATTAATTTAATTTAATATTAATTAATTATAATCATTTTTTTAGCATTACACTTGCACATTATTTTTGGGTTGTTACAAATTAACATCCCTAATAGTATTGAAGTCATGCGTCCAAATTCTCAATCATCAACCGATGTTCCTTATTTTTTTTTTTAATTTATTTTTAGCTTTTTACAATGCTTAATTACGTCATGTTGTCATTTATGTTCTAAAAATTCATAATGCTATATATTTTAATAATATAGCAAAATAGAAGATAAAAAATTGGTGGTCATAATGAAAACAAAAGATGAATAAGAAAACTAGTTTCGAAGGTTACACCATAGATCTTATGCAACTATAAGCACATACTCATCCACCAAAATTTTTTATGGAGACATGATTTTTTTTTAGTATAAAATATAATTAATGTAATATTGTTTTAAATCCCAAGAGTAGATAGGTGCATGTAGGATCATTTAAGCCCACTAATCAATTAACTCAAAAAAATTGAAAAAAAGCACTCCTCCATCAGTAAAAAGAAAAACAATATGTTCGTAAGAGATTTGAGTAGTTCAAAACTTGATGACCAATTAACTAGTGAAAAAATTTTAACAGGAATGGTTCTTGTATGGTAAGGGGCACTGCCAAAAATTAGAGAAATAAAAATCAAAAATGAAAATTAAAAACGAAAATTAGAAACTAAAAGTTAAAAACCAGCAACCTGTTTGATTAACATTTATAAAACTAATACAAATAAAAATTTAATTAAAAAATGCACATTATCATATTTATATCAAAAATATATATAGAACAATATGATTAAAAAATAAAAGTACAAATAATACACTTTAAAATTACTATAATAAAAATTAAATTAATTATAATTATTGTACTTAATTGTTTTACTTTCAAAATTTACTTTACAATAAAAAAACTTATTAGATACGGTAATTAAAAAGTAGTAAAAGTATTTTGAAATTGGCTTTATTATTATTTTTTAAAATTTACGTACACTTTTTAAAAATTAAATTTAAATTTATATAATTATTTAATTTTATTTTTAAATTAAAAATATATAAAATAAATAATTTATTATAAAAAATTATTTCTGAATATTAAAATTTTTTGTCACAGACTGTCAAAATAATTGAAAACTATAAATTCTGATCTTCAATTTATAATATTTTTAATAAATAACTAAAAGTCAGTAACAAAATTAGAAACAGACAATAGACACTAATGTATTTTTAGAATTTTTTTTAGTGTAGAAAAATAGAGATAGAAAATAAAAAACAGTTATTAAACAAAAGCCTTAAAATTGCACCAATAACAAGCTTTTATTTTAATGGCGGGGCTCACTTAAATTTATGGGACCCATAAATTTGGACCACCAACTTGGCATTCAACCTACAGGAAGACTCTAATAACAACACTGACAAGCAGAAGGGGTCATGAAGTCCCGCTGCATTAAACGACGTCTAGCTTTTGAGCGGTCAATAGGCCGAGTGAAGGGCATATATGCAACCTCTCCAGGAGACATTAGAACAAAATGCACATCCACCGCCCTGAATTTTCCATTTTCTCCGTCCTATCTTGTCTCCTAAAGCACTTTGCATGTAGCATTGTCCAAACTCAAATCAACTCTTGAATCTAAATTATAAATAATTTTTTTAAAAGATATAATTGGCGACTAAGAAAATGTGTGGTATTATGGTGTTGGGAGACGGACATGTTTTATATCTCACATTGGCAAAGATGGAGACCAGTCGATTAACAACCCTAATAGCATTGAAGTCATTAGTCCAAATTCTCAATCATTGATACGTGTTCCTTATTTATTTATTTTTTTTTTTTTAGCTTTTTATAATGTTTAATTATTTATGTTCTAAAAATTCATAATACTGTATATTTTAATAATATAGCAAAATAGAAGATAAAAAATTGGTGGTCATAATGAAAACAAAAGATGAATAAGAAAACTAGTTTCAAGGTTATACCATAGATCTTATGCCACTCTAAGCACATACTCATCCACCAAAATTTTTTAATTGATGAGCTAGGCTTACTTAATAAAGCCCATTTGTTTTGTGTACTTGAATATTTTGTGGGTTGCTATTCAACGCCCGTTTTTAGGTATAAAATATTTTATTTTTGGCCCACCCTATTAAGGGTGTCTAAAAGTTTTAACTTTTGTCTTAATAATTGAAAAAGTCAAACCAAACAAAAATAAAAAAAAGGTTTTTGTTTCAAATAAACTGTCGGTGTACGTTCGATTTTGGTTTGTGTAATTTGAAAACTGATTTGTGTGGTTCGATTATTGATTTTGATTAAAACCAAACCGAATAGAACCAATTACACTCCTAGTGCAAGCTTTGGTCCTAGATGATCGTACCTTGGGTTTGTAATGGACACGATCACCCACATACTAACCTGAGGTATAATCATTTAGGACCAAAGCTTGCATACCCCTCACAATTCCATATATATATATATATATTATCAAATTAGTTGGCTAGATACAGAGAGGTTCCTAAGGGGCCATCATGAGGCTTCAAAATGTCCTTTCTCTTTTAGGAATTACAAGTATGGTGTGGTGGTTGCTCAATTAGTGATCAAAAGGATTGAGGCTTGAGTTAAGTCAATTTTTGGCTTTAAATATTTGCATCCCCTATAACTTCCAATAGATTACAATGACCACAATTGTCAAAAAAACTTGTATAAATATTTTATTTGCCATGCTAACAAATAGAAGCTAGCTATTTGAGATTCTGGAGAGGATTGATCCAGTTGCCAACAGAATAACTTTACCCCCACGATTATCTAGGATTCACGACGTGTTTCATTTTTCCATGATGAGGAAATATGTCTCAGATCCTTTGCATGTGATCATATATGAGTCACTGGAAGTGAGTGATGCCTTATTATATGATGAGGTGTCAGTTCAAATCTTAGATCGGAAGGAACAAGAATTGCGCACTAAGGAAATTTCATTAGTGAAAGTACTATGGTGTAATCACGCAGTTGAAGAAGTTTCATGGGAATTAAACGGGAAAATACGTCAGGGGTACTCACATTTTTTCAGTGAGACCCAGCGATAGTCAGATAAATGTGACGATACAGGTAAATATTTAGTTGTTTTTGTTATTGATTTGGTTAGTGTAAGTTGTGATAAATGTAAGTTAGCAAATTTCGCAGACAAAATTCTTATAAGGATGAGAGAATGTAGTGATAAAAATAATAATAATAATAAATAAATTAATTAATTAATAATTATTGTTAATTAAATAATATAATTTAATAATATATTAATATAATATAATATAATAATATTATGTTATAATATATATATATACTATAACCTAAACCTTTCCTGAAGAATCAGGAAATGTCAATTGAATGAAACAGAGGTCCCCCCCATTTCCATGCTCTCTCTCTCTCTCTCTCCTCAAACCCTCTTTCTCTCTCTAGCTTTCTCCTCCATTTCCGAGCCGAATTGAAAAACGAACACCATATCTGGGACCTAGCTCCGCTCTTGAACATTTTAACTGGAGTAAATTCGTCGTTTGGACGTCGTAGGCACCACTCCAGCACTAAGGTAAGGACATAGATTATATCAAGTTTTATTTTTTAAAAAATTTAATTGATTAAATTTGAGTGTATGACTTTGGGAATATTTTTGGGATTAAATTAAACTGCAGGGATTTGATCAAATTGGGTTTTTGGGAATTTTTAGGATTAAATTAAACTGTAAGGATTTGATTAGATTGGGTTTCTTTGGACATATTTTTGGGATTAAATTAAACTATAGGGATTTGATTATATTAGGTTTTTAGAAATATTTTTTCGTATTAAATTAGACTGTAGGGATTTGATTATATCAGATTTTTTGGGAATAATTTGGAATTAAATTAAACTGCAGGGATTTGAATATATCGGGTTTTCTCAAAATATAATGGAATTAAATTAAATAGGTGAAATTAATCATACCATTGTTTTCAGCAAAATATATTTTTCCCGAGTAGTTATTATATTATGATTTATCAGTTAAATCATGTAACATGAGAATAATTATTATTGTAAGATTAAACATGATGGTTTTTATATAGTTATGAAATGACAGTTCAGCCGGCTTTATGCCGAGTTCAGATCTTACACCAAGTTTAGACGGCTTTATGCTGAGTTATAAAATGACGGTTTTATATAGAGATATGACATGATAGATTTTATACAGAATTGTGAACATGTCATATTTTATATAGAGTTATGAAAATGGGATCATGTTACAATTTTATTATATGAATTGTATTTTATGGTAGTAGAACCCTGATGGACTATTTATGATTAAGAGCATGGTACTGTAGATATTATTACATGCAGTGCAACCACACTATCAGGAAGTGTAGGCGGATGCAGTCGATTGGCCCGTGGATTGATAGATAGCAGGAGTCAAGTTACCCACTGTGTCTGGACTAGGTTGGGTGGGCAATTGTACTGCATGACATAACTATTTTGACTTAACCCGTATGCCAGCCATGGCTAAGTCTAGCCTTTGGGCCGCACAACCCAATTATGGGGGATTATACATAATATTATATGACAGTTCAATTAGGGAAATTCTCTTATGTATATGTATGTAGATTTATGAAAACTTGATTATCTATTAAGTTAAAGTATGATTGAGTAGAAAATATGTATTTTAAATTGTATAGGTGTGAGTTATGGTATATAAATGCCTATTTCAGTTAGAGTTAAATTAATGATTATGTTTTTTTATGAAAAAAAAAAAAAACTCATTTGCCACACACTGATAATAATCTATTCCCTCTTACTGAGAAGTGTCTCACCCCACTAATTTCAACATTTCAGGAGGTACCAAGAGGCAAGCCTAGAGAGCTCTAGGGCGGGATTAGTTAGTGTTGTTTAAGTAAGTTATGGTGAGACACTGACATGTGTTTGTAGATATGCTTTTGACTGTTTGGGATATAAATAGTCAAGTTTTTGGAGCTATATGTTTAATTATGGTGGTATTAGAACTCTGGTATAGTTATTGTGGTATTTATGTTTTTAGCTGCATGTTTGATAAGGAGATATGAACAGGTATACTCGGCACTGCACTTCGGGTTCGGGTCGTTATAATAATGGTATCAGAGATATTATGTGATTATATGTATTATTGTTATAATGTTGTCAAAATTTTTGGGGGGTTACAAATTTCACCGTTCCTTGGTGAATTTTGTGATGTTGACTCGGTTGAACTCAAATTTGGTTCAGATTCCGAATATGATTTTGGAGTCTCTTGGGTCACTGGGTTGCTACGTGACAGTTGAAATGTTCCATCATTTTGATCAAATGTTGGAAATACTGTCAGTTTTTTATCTTGCTTGTTTTCCTCCCAATTCCATGAAGCTTTTTCATCGAATGTTACATCTTTGCTTACTAGTACCTTTCTAGTTTGCACACTAAACACTATATACCCCTTGGATTGAGAGCTATAACCTAAGAAAATTCCTTTTTTTGTTTTTTCTTCTAGCTTGTGCCTTTTTTCTACAAGAACATGCTTGTAACAAACACAACCAAATACCTTATGGTGCTTGACTAATGGCTTGTGTCCTATCCATGCTTCCGGAGGAGCCATGTTTGGGATAGCTTTAGTGATGCTTCTATTCTGGAGATAAACAACTGTATAAACTGCTTCAGCCCAGAATTTGTTTGGGATCCCTTTATCTTTAATCATGGATCTCGCCATCTTCATGACTATTCTGTTCTTTCTTTCAAAAACACCATTCTGTTGTGGTGTGTATGCAACAGTGAGTTGTCGATGTATGCCTTCTTTATCACATCATTTATTAAATTTTGTCGAGGTGTGTTCTGTACCTCGATCGCTACATAGTGTCTTAATCTCGTAGCCACTTTGATTTTCCACCAATCTTTTAAACTTTTGGAATGTCCAAAATACTTTAGATCTTTCTTTGAGAAAGTAGACCCAAGTCATTCGAGAGTAATTGTCGATGAAGTGGATGAAATATCGACTATTGTCCAATGATGGAGTTCTTATCGGACCACAGAAATTGGTGTGCACTAACTAAAGTTTCCACGTGGCTCGCCATGCTTCGCGTGTTGGAAACAGTTCTTGGTCCTTTTTCCTGAGTTGGCAACCCTTACAAGTACTGTTCAAATCACTGATGGAGGGCAAATCTTACACCATGGCTTTTTGGGAAAGAAGTTACAAACTTTTAATACTTCAGTGCCCAAACCTTTCGTTCCAAAGTGAAGTAATCGCTTCAACTTATGACAATAGTAATTTTTTAGTGGTGTAGTTCCACTTGATTGGAAAACTTTTCTTCACCATGTTGACACGTGCTATCTACTTCTTTTGAGGGTCAAAAATTGCACAAGCACTTTGTTCGAGTAACAATGAATAACCATTCATCATCATTTGAGGAACACTTAGAAAATTTTGATCCAAACTAGGGACATAAAGAACATCCTTGATGAATTTGGTACCTTTGTTTGTTTGGACAGCAATGGTGCCTTTTCCTCTGGATTCAACCAAAGCTCCATCACCTATTCAGATTGGTACTTTAGCTGTAGCATCCAAATGAGTGACAAAACTCTAAATTTTTCAATGTGGTTGGTGCAACCACTGTGAATCAGCCACACATCATCCTTCTTTGTCGTGGCAACTTGACATGCATAGAAAATTTGGTCCACCTCCTTCTTGGTCTCGATCACACAAGGTCTCAGTCATACTAGCTTGCTGGTATTGTTTTGATTTGCAAGTTTGGTCAGTGTGACCAAATCTCTTGCAAATTTTGCACTGTGGTTTTCCTTTGGGCTAGCAATCCTTCTCGAGGTGATTGGATCTTTTGCAAACACTGCAAGGAGGGAATTTTCCTTTCTTTTCACCTTCCTTGGTGTTGTTTGCGATGCCTTTGCCCTTTTTATTTTTTCCAACCTTAGATGGAAATCGATTCCTGTGTTGCCACTGAAAAGCGCCTTCGGCTAAAGAATCGTTTTGTAGAGACTCGAGAATTTTAAATAAGAAGAAAAATAAGGAAAAGGAGAAAATTCGGTTTGGTGAAGACCAAACCGTCGGCGGTTTGGTGAGGGGTGTAGAAAACCCTCAACGAGTTTGTATTTACTACGGGCTAGTTACAGGTGAAACGGGCAGGTTAAAAACCCAAACCGTCGATGATTTTGTGAGGCATGCAAAAAATCGTCAACGGTTCTCTCTCTCTCTCTCTCAGAACCCTACGAAGCTATCTTCCTTCTCTCTTCGATTCTTGTTCTGTTTAAGCCCGTTTCAACAATCAAAAGTTACCACGAGGTTCGTGGGGTGATTCTCTGTAAATTAACCGGAGCGGATCATTGAGTTGGGGTTCCAGAGCATCACTCCAAAACTAGGGTAGGTAAGGTATTTTAGGATTTAATCGTTAATTTGGAGTATATGAGGCCTAAGAAATGTTAAATGAGAAATATTTTGGGGGTTGAGTTGATTGATTTGGAGAAAATTTGAATTTCACGGTTTTGAGTTTCGAATGCCGCGAGCATAGGATTTGGGATTTAGTAGGCCTTTAAGTAAGCCAGGTAAGGGGAATAAATTATAACAGTTATTTTTTAAAATTACTAGTTGAATAAATATGTGAAAATGAAAATATGATATGCTTACGGTGGTTATTATATTATGAATATCAGGTGAAAATTTGTGTGACATGAGGAATTATGAAATGATTGTTTAATACTGGGAATGTGATTGAACTTGAAATATGTGAATTGTATTGAGAAATGGGATTATGATATGATTATGTCGAAATATTTTATACATATATGAGGGAATGAAAACCTAGTAATATTTGCATGTATATAATTATGATGATACGAGGTTTATATACAGGATTTATGAAATGTGAAACATAGATATATTATTATTGAGAAATAATTTAAATATGTTATAGAGACATATTTTTACAGTGATATGATAAAAATATGAGATACATATGTGTTTTCATTGAAAGAATGATATATGTGATAGAAATATATGTTGGTACATAAATGTTTTATACAGAAATATTGAATTGAGTTTTATACTGATATGAGATGAAATGTATACTGAAATGATGAAAATGATACGGAAAATGATGAGAATATTTCTGATGTGATGAAATGTACCAACATACTAAAATGTGAGTATTGAAATGTGAATACTGAATTGTGAAATGAGAACCCTGATGAACGATTGTTGGTTAGAAAGCACGGTACCATTGCTAGCGAGGTATTAGTGCAGCCACACGGTCTCATGGAGAGTGTGGCATGGTAGTCGATTAGGCCAGTGAGAAGGGTAGAGATGCCCCTAGAGTTCGGACCAGGTGTAAGAAGGCGAATCGTACTACATACAGGTAGTTTCATTGTTTTGATAACCAGGTAGGCCAACCGCGCTTAGGTCTAGCCTTCGGGTCACACAACCCAGTCATAGGGGGAAGCATGAAGATGGGAATATTCTCAAGGTAGCCATGAGTTACAGACAAGATGCGTATTTGTTACCGTGGACACTCATAAGCTAGATTGTGAAAGGAAAATGAGAAATGAAAGAGTGTGGGTTTAATGATATAAATAATTAGGGAGAAGTAAAACTCTCCACTGGAGGGCTTACTGAGTAAGGTGAGTGCCCTAATAAGCATCAGTTATCACTGCACTCGAATTAATCGGGCAAGGTTACAAATGAAATCAAAGCAGAGGGACATTACATGTATGGGCGTGAAACTCCCCTATCCTCAGGAACTCTCACTGATAAATATTGGTTGTAAATGTATGAGTATGGGAAATGATATCAAAGCTTATAAATTATGTTTTATAATTATATAATTATGGGTACATATTTGTATATTTTCTTAAAAGATATGATCATTAAAATGAGTGTATTATGATATAACTAAACTCATATGCCACAATCCACGAGATAGAGCTTCAATATAGAGGGGAGCTGGTACCCTGATAGATAGGGTAAGAGTTTTGTGTTTGGGATGTGTTTGTGTAATCCCCTAGAGTATGTTATGGATTTTTGGGATGTGTATGGATGTATAGAACTCCTGTTATCTGTATTCTGGATGGTATGTAAATTTTAACTTCCGCTGTTAGGTATGTTTATATGAGATAGTGTGATTACCTGTTACCTTATTTCGGGTCAAGTTATGTTGATATGGTATCAAAGTTTATGATGTGGCAGATGATTGACTTATTGATTATTGTTTATATAAAAAAAGTTTGAATGAAAAATCAAGGCATCACAGTTTGGTATCAGAGCCTAGGTTGCTAGGTTCTGCAGACTTTAGTAAACAGTGAAATACAATACTAGAGTATAGGAATAGGTTTTGATGAGAATAAGTGTAAGAACCTGAACTGTGATAATTGGATTTAAATATTAAGAGAGGGGCAAATTGGAATTTACCAAGCTTTGTTGACGAAGTGTGTGCTTTTCTCGTCAACGAAATTCAGAGCCTCGTCGACGAGAAAAAGCCGAGAGGTCTGGGAATTTGGAAATATCAAACTTCGTCGACGAGGCCACTAATTCGTTGACGAATTCCGTGAAAGATTCATCGACGAAGGTACCATTTCGTCGACGAAATTAGGTAGGGTCAAGGGCTATAAAAGGGAAATTTCTATTACTTCTTCATTAAGTAAACTCAAACCTATCTCTCTCTCTCTCTCTCTCTCTCTCTCTCTCTAAACTCTCTCTACTCTCTCCCCCTCTAGATTTCTTCATCGATCGTTGCTACGATCGGGAAACGGAAGTTATCACGAGGATCGTAGAAGGATTCTCTACAACTTCTACTGATCGGAATCTTGTTTCGGAGGTTTTCGGGTTTTGGCAAAAAATCGAGGTAAGGCTCAGTTTTCATTTCTGATCTAGTAGTTTTGTAGAGGATGGTCTTGTGTGTATATTTTGTACTGTGATTTGTAGGTTTTGGAACTCGATTCGCTGTTTAGGAGCCTTGGAGTTCGGGATTCGTTATATGGGGTTAAGGTAAGGGGAAACTGTGTTATATTGGTTATTTTTGAAATCAGACTTGGTGGAACTGTGGTCCACGATCCTTTGTGTGTTTTGGCTACTCATTTGGGGGGGGATCTAACAAGGAAAACTATGGATTTTTCATTATTGCAGTTTTGGGAAAAGGGGGTGACGGGCTGAATCCCAAATTTTGTTGAAAATCAAGTATATGTGTGATTTATACTGTGATATTGGGATAGCCATGCCTTGACTTTGTTTAAAATGTATTTTTTTGGAAAACCATGATTTAGATTACCAAATGAGTGTGGTTTGTTTGGTTATATGAGCATGCATCTTTGTGTGATATGCAGGATTGCTGATGGGACCGCGATTCCAATGATTCTAGGGACTGAGAGTGACCGGCTCTATATCCGTGGGCGTGAGTTTATCACTTGCCACGTAGGCAAGAGTGACCGACTCTATATCCAAGGGCGTGAGCCTATTTCGGCAGATCAGGCCAAAGGGTGTGAAGCCACCAGTTAGCACCGGTACGATGCCATTGGAGTCCAGGACTAGCCATGTGCCGGTGGTGCCGTGTTTCGCAGGTTGGCTACCAGCCAACGCCGGAATGCCCAACCAGCTTCAGGCCAAAGGGTGTGACAACACCAGGATTGCTAATCATGTGTTGTGTATGCATGTATGCACTGTGTAAATTAGTACTGGATTTGCATTTAACTGCGTGTATGTTGCATCATGATAACACTCAAATGCCACACACCGATATAACTTGTGTTCTTCCTTACTGAGAGGTGTCTCACCCTTACTGTACATACATTTTTACAGGTCCTTCGAGTAACCGGAACTAGCGTCCTGGTGTAGGGAGCGTAGTGGCCGATGTACTACGTCAGCACTGGGGTAAGTGCTAGGACTGTAGTTTTTTTGGTTGCCATTTTGAGTTGTAATTGGGCACCCTGTTTGTACGTTTGGATAGAGCTGTGTTTGGCTCGTGTATAGACTCTGGTATGGTACTGCATATGTTGATATAGAATGACTTTTTTTCCGTTGCGTATATGATTGTGGTTGGATGTGTTTAGTGTGCCTGGGAACCCCACGGGTCGGACCCTCATCCATTGTACTGTATCTGTGATGATTTGTATGATACAGGGACAAGTTAGGTTACTTTTTCACCTCTGGGTCTCATTTCGGGGTTCGGGGCGTGACAGCTTTGTATTAGAGCTAACCAAGTTACTAGATCTTGTAGACTTGGTTAGGCTTAGTTATGAGTACATACCAGAGTATAGGATGTGGATATGGGTAAAGTTGGTTGAGGGTTGTTCAGTTGCTAGATCGGGAATTGTCGATGGTATTTCGTGTTTTTCCTGGAATGACGATTCCAGTAAAAGCAGGGCAGATCATTGATGACTTTCGTGTCGGTGTGATAGGACAAATTTAGACCTGGCAGGAAGTAGTTAACACGATTAGTGTAGATCATTGTGTTAACTATATGTGTTATAGGGATACTGATAGATACTTATTGTGTTGCAGAATGGAGCCCAAGGATAATAACTTGGGAAGTGGCTCCGAGGAGACTACAAGCGATGAGTCTCCTTCTGTGCCTCGGGGTTTGACTAGGCAGGTATTGCAGGACGGGCGGAGTATGAGGAGATGCGAGCGCTCTCCTACTGCTGCGGGGTGCACCATTAAAAGGTTCACATGCATGCATCCTCCGACGTTCTCTAGAGGACTTGACCCGACGGTAGTAGAGGATTGGGTGGAAAATACTCAGAGGATCTTGGAGGTCTTGCACTACATGGATAGGCAGCGAGTTTTTTATACCACATTCTAGCTATCTGGGGAGGCGGGTCGATGGTGGACTGCAGTGAATCTACTAGAGAGGCAAAGAGTTGGTCCTAAGGAGATGACGTGGGGCCGTTTCAAGGAGGTGTTCTTTGATAGATACTTCTCGGTTTCCATACGTGATGCGAAGGCACATGAGTTTTCTGCGTTGGTTCAGGGGAGTTTGACAGTGCAAGGGTATGTGGCTCGGTACATAGAGTTGTCCCGCTTTGTACTATGTGTGATCTCAAGTGAGTATGAAAAGACTTGGAAGTTTGAGAAGGGTTTGAGGAAGGATATCCGCAGACTGGTAAGTATGCTTCAGATCCACGAGTTCTCGATGTTGGTGGATAAGGCCACGGTGATCGAGACTGGTATTCGAGAGGATGAGGCGAATCAAGAATCGATGAAGAGGACAGTACCTTCTGGTTCTCAAATAGGATCTCGTCATGGATCGTGGAAGAAGAGGAGCAAGGGCTCGGGTTACCGTCAGAATACCAAGCACCAAAACTCTTAGGGGAGCCAGACGAGTGGTCGTTGATTAGATGTCACAGGCGGCACGAGGGTGAGTGCCGGCCATTTAAGGGTAGTTGCTTCAACTTTGGCTAGCCAGGCCACAAGTCTCATGATTGTCGAGCATCAAGGCAAGACGTGCCTGAAGTTAGTGGGGACCGAGGGAGTAATCAGATACCTCGGGGAACCATTCAGACGAGTATAGCTCCGGCCAAAGTATACTCCCTTACTCCAGTGGACGTTGAGCATGCAGGTAACGTGGTGACAGGTACCTTATTATTGCTTTCGAATAAAGCTTCTGTTTTGTTTGATTCGGGTGCGACCCATTCCTTTGTGTCTGTGAATTTTTTGGGACGGTGTGGGGTTGAGACTTGAGATATGAATGAGGTGTTATCTATTACTATACCATCTGGGAGTGTATCCTTCTGTAGGAAGATGTGGGTAGATTGCCCAGTGGAAATTCAGGAGAAGCTGCTACCGGCGAATCTTATGGTATATTATATGTCGGGGTTTGATGTTATTCTGGGGATGGATTGGTTGTTCTCCAGTTATGTCGTGATCGACTGTCGTAGAAAGGTGGTAGTTTTCAAACCTCCTGGGGAGCAGGAGTACAAATTCATGGGATCGTGTGTGCGTTCAGCGCCACAGATTCCATCGGTACTACAGGTGAGGAAGTTACTCTTGGATGAATGTCAGGGGTACTTAGCTTGTATGAAGATACTACTGCGGGATGAGTTTAGACTTGAGGACATTCGGGTAGTCAGCGAATTTCTAGATATGTTTCCAGATGATTTACCCAGTTTACCTCCGGATTGCGAGGTGGAGTTTGCGATAGAGTTTATACCCGGTAAGACACCGATCTCTAAAACTCTATACTGGATGGCTCCAGCAGAACTTCGGGAGTTGAAGGAGTAGTTGTAGGAATTACTGGACAGGGGATTCATTCGACCTAGTGTTTCGCCCAGGGGAGCTCCAGTACTGTTTGTGAAGAAGAAGGACGGGTCGATGCAGATGTGCATTGATTACCGTGAGATTAACAAGGTAAGTATGAAGAATCGCTATCCTTTACCTCGTATAGATGATCTCTTTGACCAGTTGCAGGGCACGCGAGTCTTTTCGAAGATCGACTTGCGGTTAGGGTATCATCAGGTGAGGGTTAGAGTAGAGGATGTAGCGAAGATAGCTTTCCGAACCAGATATGGCCACTACGAGTTCTTAGTCATGCCTTTTGGGTTGACGAATGCTCCGACGGTATTCATGGATCTGATGAACAGGGTTTTCCATAAGTACGTGGATCAATTTGTGGTGGTATTCATTGATGACATTTTGGTATACTCAAGGAGTACGGAAGAGCACGTGGAACATTTGAGGTTAGTGTTACAGATTCTGCGAGATAAGAAGTTGTATGCTAAGTTGAAGAAGTGTGAATTCTGGTTGAGTCAGATTGCATTCCTAGGCCATGTGGTTACTGGGGATGGTATATCAGTTGATCCTAGCAAGATTGAAACTGTGGTGGACTGAGTAAGGCCGAAGAATGTGTAGGAGGTTCGAAGTTTTCTAGGACTGGTGGGTTACTATCGTCGGTACGTAGAGGGTTTCTCTAAACTCTCTGGACCTCTGACACCATTGACCAGGAAGGGAGTACAGTTTGAGTGGACCAGTGATTGCGAGCAGTGCTTTCATGAGTTGAAGCATCGGCTGGTTACTGCTCTAGTATTGACCATTCCTTCGGGGGATGGTGGGTTTGTAATTTATAACGACGCGTCTCTAAAAGGTTTGGGATGTGTGCTCATGCAGCAGGGTAAGGTAGTAGCTTATGCTTCTTGGCAACTGAAGGAATATGAGAAGAACTACCCTACGCACGATTTGGAGTTGGCTGCTATTGTGTATGCACTGAAGATTTGGTGACATTATCTGAATGGGGTGCAGTGTGAGATCTTCACAGACCATAAGAGCCTCAGGTATTTTTTCACACAGAAGGAGTTGAATATGAGGCAGAGGCGGTGGCTAGAGTTGATTAAAGACTACGATTGCATGATCAATTATCACCCGGGAAAGGCAAATGTGGTGGCTGATGCGTTGAGTCGGAAGTCAGGACCTACAGTTGTATCTACGGTTGTAACTCAGTGTCACATCATACGGGATTTGGAGAGCTCAGGTATAGAGTTGGTTGTTGGTGATCATCAGGCTTATTTTGTTGGTTTGGTGGTCCAATTGACCCTATTTGAGTGTATAAAAGCCGCGCAGGTTGGTGATGCAGAGTTGGCAGAGATTGTGGAAAAGGTACAGCAGGGACTGGCTACAGAGTTTACAATCTCTGAGGGAGGTGTGTTGAGGTTTGGAACCAGACTGTGTGTTCCGAACGATGATGAGATCAGAAGGACGATTCTAGAGGAGGCACATCGTTCTATGTATACGGTATATCTTGGTAGTACAAAGATGTATAGGGACTTGCGTGAGACCTTCTGGTGGTCTGGTATGAAGAGGCAAATTGCTCAGTTCGTGGAGTAGTGTCTGACGTGTCAGCAGGTGAAAGCTAAACATCAAAGGCCAGCAGGGCTATTGCAACCTTTGCCTATTCCGGTGTGGAAATGGGAGCAAATTTCCATGGATTTTGTGACCGGATTGCCGCCAACGCTTCATAGGAAAGATGCTATTTGGGTGATCGTGGATAGATTGATGAAATCTGCTCATTTCATGCCGATGAAAGTTAGCTATCCTTTGAGTAGGCTAGCAGATTTGTATGTGCAGGAGATTGTGAGAATGCACGGGGTATCGGTGTCCATTGTGTCAGATCAAGATCCAAGGTTTACTTCTCGATTTTGGACGAGCTTACAGGAGGCATTGGGGACGAAGCTTACTTTTAGTACAACGTTCCACCCCTAGACTGATGGACAGTCGGAGATGACGATTCAGATATTGGAAGATATGTTGCAAGCTTGTGTGTTAGACTTTGGTGGTAGCTGGATACAGTTTATGCCACTTGTGGAGTTCTCTTATAACAACAGCTTCCAGTCTAGTATCGGGATGGCACCGTTCGAGGCTTTGTATGGTCGGAGGTGTCGATCTCCTTTGTTTTGAGATGAGGTTGGCAAACGTCAGGTGTTAGGACCTGAACTTGTGTAGCAGGCATTTGAGAAGGTGGGTTTGATTCGGGAGAGGATTAGATCAGCTCAGAGTCGGCAGAAGAGTTATGCAGATGTTCATCGCCGTGAGTTAGAGTTTGAAGTAGGAGGTAAGGTATTTCTTCGAATTGCTCTGATGAAAGGGGTGATGAGATTCAGCAGAAATGGCAAGCTGAGCCCGAGGTATATTGGACCATTCGAGGTACTTGAGTGAGTGGGTCCGGTAGCCTATAGAGTTGCATTACCTCCAACACTTTCAAGGGTCCATGATGTGTTTCACGTCTCCATGTTGAGGAGGTACGTGTTGGATCCTTCGCATATTATTAGTTATGATGAGTTGGAAATTGAAGATACTTTAGCGTATGAGGAGATACCTATTCAAGTTCTGGACTGTAAAGTTCAGAAGCTTTGTACCAGAGAGATACCATTAGTGAAGGTATTATGGCGAAACCACGAGGTTGAGGAAGCTTCTTGGGAATAGAAAATGGAAATACGCCAGAAGTATCCACAGTTGTTTTGAGCATTTATACATGATCCTACTGTGGGTTGGGATAGGTGGTTAGTCGTAGAAAGTGTGTGTGTATTGTGAACTCCTGAGACTGTTGTATATGTAACCACGGTATTCCTCCGCCATTAGTGAGGGTATGTATGTGTATGTGTATGATGGGACTGCGCTGTAGTGGTCGCCAATTTTCTCTAGAGTGGTATATATGTGACAGTTTGTATGTATGACTTTATGAATGAGAGATGGCAAATTTTGAGGATGAAATTTTTGTAAGGAGAGGAGATTGTAAGAACCCGAACTGTGATAATTGGATTTAAATATTAAAAGAGGGGCAAATTCAAATTTACCAGGCTTCGTCAACGAAGCCATATTTCGTTGACGAAGTGTGTGCTTTCCTCGTCGAAGAAATTCAGAGCCTCGTCGACAAGCAAAAGCCGAGAGGTTTAGGAATTTGGAAATATCAAACTTCGTTGACGAGGCCACCGATTCGTCGATGAATTCTGTGAAAGGTTCGTCAACGAAGGTACCATTTCGTCGATAAAATTGGGCCGGGTCAAGGGCTATAAAAGGGAAATTTCTATTACTTCTTCATTAAGTAAACTCAAACCTATATCTCTCTCTCTCTCTAAACCCTCTATACTCTCTCTCTCTCTCTAGATTTCTTCACCGATCGTTGCTAGGATCGGGAAACGGAAGTTACCATAAGGATTGTGGAAGGATTCTCTACAACTTCTATAGATTGGAATCTCGTTTCGGAGGTTTTCGGGTTTTGGCAAAAAATCGAGGTAAGGCTCGGTTTTCATTTTTGATCTGGTAGTTTTGTAAAGGATGGTCTTGTGAGTATATTCTATACTGTGATTTGTAGGTTTTGGAACTCGGTTCGCTGTTTAGGAGCCTTGGAGTTCGGGATTTGTTATACGGGGTTAAGGTAAGGAGAAACTATGTTATATTGGTTATTTTTTAAATCGGACTCGGTGGAACTGTGGTCCATGGTCCTGTGTGTGTTTTGGCTACTCATTTGGGGGGGATCTAATGGGGGAAAACTATGGGTTTTTCATTATTGAGTTTTGGGAAAAAGGGGGTGACGAGCTGAATCCTGGGTTTTGTTGAAAACCAAGTATATGTGTGATTTATACTGTGATATTGGGATAGTCGTGCCTTGACTTTGTTTAAACTGTATTTTTTTGGAAAACCATGATTTAGATTACCAAATGAGTGTGGTTTGTTTGGTTATATGAGCATGCATGTGTGTGTGATATGCGGAATTGCTGATGGGACCGCAATTCCAATGATTCTAGGGACTAAGAGTGACCGGCTCTGTATCCGAGGGCGTGTGTTTATCGCCTACCACATAGGCAAGAGTGACCGGCTCTATATCCGAGGGTGTGAGCCTATTCCGGCAGATCAGACCGAAGGGTGTGGATCCACCAGTTAGCGCTGGTACGATGCCATTAGAGTCGAGGACTAGCCATGTGCCGGTGACACCATGCATCGAGGGTTGGCTACGGGCCAACGCCGGAATGCCAGACCGGCTTCGGGCGGAACGGTGTGACAACACCAGGATTGCTGATCATGTGTTGTGTTTGCATGTATGCATTGTGTGAATTAGTATTGGATTTGCATTTAACTGCGTATATGTTGCATCATAATAACACTTAAATGCCACCCATCGATATAACGTGTGTTCTTCCTTACTGATAGGTGTCTCACCCTTACTGTACGTACATTTTTACAAGTCCTTCAAGTAACCGGAACTAGCGTCCTAGTGTAGGGAGCGTAGTTGTAACGTCCCTTAATTTCTTAACATAAAATATCACATATTAAATAAAATGGTCAACCCGAACCCGTGGGTAGCGGGGACACCTGTCAAACACAGCGGAAAACCTAGCAGCAGTAAATATAAAATCTCAAACATCCAATTATAAAACATAATACCAGAGCATTCTATACATCCTCACATACATCCAAATATCTCTAGTGTCAAACACAAAATAACTCTGACGCTATTACAAAATCTTACCCTTCTCACAGGGTAATCTCACTAGCTCAACGGCGGCCCTGACCCGCCAGTCTCTCAAGAGTTCCTGAAAAATTAATTAAGTTTGGGGGTGAGACACTTCTCAGTAAGGGAAAATAAACTAAATACAGCTGTGTGGCAACATGAATATTTAATGCATTTGTACGTATACAGTACATTTCAGAATTCTATAAACATAATCATATCATACTGGGTAAACATATATTTTCACATCTGTTAGTAAATCATATCATACATAAAATCATCTATTATAACTGTAGTACTGAAAACAAACCCAGGATGACTAAGTAGCTGGTGTCATGTATTACCCCCCATGACGGGTTGTGCAGCCCGAAGGCGGGACCCGACAATGACTGGCCGACCACTGCAGAATCAAATATGTCTATAAGTACGATGAGCCCGCCACACCCTGGTCCGGACTGCCAGGTGGACGTCCACACTCTACTGAAAGCCACATAGACTATCCATCTCTTATCCCCTCGTGGGACGGTAGCACTAATAAGGCCTCGTGCCAAAATGAACCCATAGCTACGGTACCGAGCTCCTGGTCTAAACTAAACTAATATCCTGGTTATGAAAACATATAATACATGATCATACATAACATCATTACGGCCTCGTGCCGAAAACATAGATACGGCCTCGCGCCGAAATCATACATATGGCCTCGCGCCAAAATCATAGTAAATATGGCCTCGCGCCAATAATATAATTACGGCCTCGTGCCGATAGCATAAATACGGCCTCGTGCCGATAACATAAATACATGGCCTCACGCCAAAAACATAGATACGGCCTCGTGCCGATAACATAAATATATGGCCTCGCGCCAAAATTGTTTCAGGTATATATATACTGAAAATACATCATTTATCACAACATAACTCATATTTCCATAAAATGCTTGGTTCGTAAAATCTTTCACATCATAATACATTTCACATAAAATAATATTCATGCCACACATATGCTGTTAAAAGTCATACTTCATATTCTAAAATCGTGAATTCCTTACATCTCATACATATATTTACATTTTAATCATCATAGCAGTATTTTCCCAATCGTACATTTCATTTGTAATACACAATATAACATATGCTTTTTCTGAAAATAAATTTACTCATAATCAATAATAATTTGTATGAAAAACTACTGCTTTAATTTATTCCCTTACCTGCCTGCTGAGAAATTCCTTAGGATCCAAAATTTCACGCCCTTGGAGCCCGAAATTTAACTCCTGCAATTTACATTTTTCCCCAGATTTATTAATTTATTTCTCCAAAATAACACTCATTTAGCCTTCCCTAGGCTCCATATATCTCAAATTAATATTTAAACTATTATTTAATATCTCTATTTAATTTTCTAAATTTTTGCCTGCAGGTCCCAAAATTACACCCACGGCGCTCACCCGAGCCCTAAATTTCAGAAATCCTACTTCAGTCTCAGATGCTTAATATTTTAGCATTTCTAAATTAATGCTAATTAATTAAAAATAAGCCCCTTAATAATCGCCGCACCCCAAATTTGGGGTTTTGGCCCGACACCCCCACGAGAATTTCGTCCCACTAAACTTGTAGAGAATCATCTCTAGATTCTCGTGGTGGTGTATGTTCATCAATTGGGCTTATATTTTGCAAGAAATTAAAGAAAAAGGGGAAGATGGCTTACCCCAGGGAATACGCTTACGCCGCTCCTACCACCTATCCGCTTCGGTAGAAATGACGGCAGCAGCGAATGGAGTCCAGTGGTTTCTTCGAATTTTCGATCGGGCGAAAATCCGTCACGAAATCGAGAAGAGAGGGAGAGAGAACATGAGGGGAGAGAGAGAGAGATTGCAGGTTGTAGGAAGAAGAAGAAATAAATAAATAAATAAAGAAGAAGAAGAAGAAGAAGATGGAAAGTAATTGAAACATCCTGAAGCTTCTCAGCTTCAGGATGGTTAATAATAATAATAATAATAATAATAATAATAATAATAATAATATATTTAATTAATATTAATAATAATATATATTATTAATAAAATAAAATAAATTTTAATTAATTATTTTTTTTCTTTTAAAATCCGATTAATTAATTAATTAATAATAATAAATATTTATTATTATTATTTTTTCTTTTCTTTTTTTTTTAAATCCAATTAATTAATTAGTTAATTAATTAATTAATTTTTTTTTTCATTAATTAATTAATTTTTTTTTAAATCAATCCACTAATCTTTTATATCTCCTTTTTGGGATTTTTACATTCTCCCCTCCTTGTAAAAATTTCGTCCTCGAAATTTGTCATTCCCCTATTTCCTTTCCTTAGCGAAAACACTTCTTATTTTTATTGATTACCCTCACTTATGACGGAGGAATACCGTGGTTACGACGAGGGCTCTGAGAGATCACAACTATTCAAAATTCTCCCAAAACCATTCACATTTCAAAACTAAAAACTCTATCTATCTTACGTTACACTATGCAAATAAAAATTACAATAATATTCCATTCACTTGGCTGGCTAAACTCCACTGAATAAGTGCGGATATCTCTGGCGCATTTGATCCTCTAATTCTCAGGAAGCCTCCTCAATGGCATGGTTGCGCCACAGAACTTTTACTAGTGGAATCTTCTTCGTGTGTAGCTCCTATTCCTTCCAGTCAAGAATCTGTACAGGCACTTCCTCATAAGCTAAAGTTTCGTCCAACTCCAGTGCTTCATATCTAATCACATGGGAGGGGTCTGGGACGTATTTCCTCAGCATAGAAACGTGGAATACGTCATGGATCCTAGATAGGACCGGTGGTAATGCCAAACGATAGGCAACTGGATCCACTCTCTCAAGAATCTCGAATATCCCAATATACCTAGAGCTCAACTTACCTTTCCTCCCGAACCTCATAACACCCTTTAGCGGTGCCACCTTCAGGAACACGTGATCTCCTATGTCAAACTCCAATTCTCGCCGACGAGTATCAGCATAACTTTTCTGCCGGCTCTGCGCTGTCCTGATCCTGTCTCTGATGAGTCTGACTTTATCCTAAGTCTGCTGTATCAGCTCTGGCCCCAATACCTGTCTCTCTCCAACCTCATCCCAATACAACGGGGATCGGCACCTCCTGCCATACAGTGCCTCATACGGTGCCATCCCAATGCTGGCCTGGTAGCTGTTGTTATACGCAAACTCAACTAGTGGCAAATATTGTATCCAACGACCTCCAAAATCCAGCACACATGCTCGCAGCATATCCTCCAAAATCTGTATCGTCCTCTCTGTCTATCCATCTGTCTGAGGATGAAAAGCTGTGCTGAATGACAACTGAGAACCCATGGCCCTTGCAGACTCTTCCAAAAACGAGATGTAAACCGTGGGTCTCTATCTGAAACTATGGACACTGGGACGCCGTGGAGTCTAACTATCTCCTAGATGTATAACTCAGCCAATCTGTCCATGGAGTAGCTAACTCTAATCGGCAAAAAGTGGGCAGTCTTCGTCAATCGATCCACCACTACCCAAATAGCGTCCTGTCCATGCAACGCTAGCGGTAATCCTGAGACGAAATCCATCGTTATATGCTCCCACTTCCACTCAAGAATGTGGAGTGGCTGCAACGATCCCGCCGGTCTCTGATGCTCAGCCTTCACTTGCTGGCACGTCAAACACTGACCCACAAACTGAGCTATCTCCCTCTTCATGTTGCTCCACTAGAAGGACTCTCGGAGATCCCTGTACATTTTAGTGCTACCCGGATGTACAGTATATAGGGATCGATGTGCTTCCTCCAGAATGACTTTCTTGATCTCAGGATCGGCAGGAACACATAACCTGGTATGGAACCTCAGGGCTCCATCATCTGAAATGCTGAACTCTGATTCCTGACCATCCTGTACCTTTCCCATAAGCTCTACTAGTTCTGCATCATTCCTCTGAGCTGCTTTAATCCTCTCCTGTAGAGTCGGCTGCAAAACCAAGTCAGCAATGAATACCTGGTGATCGCCCTCTACTAGCTCCACACCGAGCCTCTCCAGATCCATCTGAATCGGATGCTGAATCTCCACTGCAGATACAGATGATTCCACTAATTTCCGACTCAAAGTATCAGCAACCACATTAGCCTTTCCCGGGTGGTAGCTAATAGTGCAGTCGTAATCCTTTATTAGCTCCAACCATCTCCTCTGCCTCATATTCAATTCCTTCTGCGTGAAGAAATATTTTAAACTCTTATGATTAGTAAATATCTCACACCTACCCCCATATAGATAGTGCCTCCAAATCTTCAGCGCGTAAACAACCGCCGCCAACTCCAGATCGTGGGTAGGGTAGTTCTTCTCATATTCTTTCAACTGTCATGAGGCATAGGCTATCACTCTCCCCCGATGCATCAACATGCATCCGAGCCCTTAATGGGACGCATCACTGTAAATTACGAACCCCTCTTCTCCTGAAGGAATCGTTAACACAGGCGCAGTGATGAGTCGCTGCTTCAACTCCTGGAAGCTCTGTTCACATTCATCAGACCACTCAAACTTCGCTCCTTTCCTGGTCAATCTGGTCAATGGGCCTGACAATCGAGAAAAGCCCTCAACAAACCTGCGGTAGTACCCAGTCAATCCCAGGAAACTCCTGATCTCATACACGTTCTTTGGTTGTACCCAATCAACTACCGCCTCAATTTTACTCGGATCAACAGAAATACCACCCTTGGATATAACGTGTCCAAGGAAGGTAACCTGTTCCAGCCAAAACTCACACTTCTTGAGCTTCGCATATAGCTTCTTCTCTCGCAATACCTGCAACACTATACTCAGATGCTCCTCATGCTCCTCTGGACTCTTCGAATACACCAGTATATCATCAATAAATACTACCACAAACCGATCCAAGTACTGATGAAAAACCCTGTTCATAAGATCCATAAACACCGCAGGAGCATTTGTCAACCCAAACGACATAACTAGAAATTCATAGTGACCATACCGTGTTCTAAATGTCGTCTTCAGAACATCTTCGGCCCTAACTTTCACCTGATGGTACCCGGAGCGTAAATCTATCTTCGAAAAGATCTGTGTCCCCTGTAACTGGTCAAACAAATCATCAATACGCGGGAGCGGGTATTTATTCTTGATAGTTACTTTATTGATTTCTCGATAGTCGATGCATAATCTCATCGAGCCATCCTTCTTCCTCACAAACAAAACTAGTGCTCCCCAGGGTGACACACTGGGCCGAATGAACCCCTTATCTAACAGCTCCTGCAACTGCTCTTTCAATTCTTTCAGCTCTGCCGGTGCCATTCTATACAGCGCCTTCGAAATCGGTGCTGTCCCCGGAACCAGATCAATAACGAACTCTACCTCACGATCAGGAGGTAGTCCCGGCAAATCCTCTGGAAATACATCAAGAAAATCTCTCACCACTGGGATATCCTCCACCCTCAGTTCCCCTTCTGATACAGCCTTCACATAGGCTAAATATCCCTGACAACCTTCTGATAGCAATCTACACGCCTAAATAGCAG
Source organism: Malania oleifera (assembly GCF_029873635.1). Lineage (NCBI taxonomy): Eukaryota > Viridiplantae > Streptophyta > Magnoliopsida > Santalales > Ximeniaceae > Malania > Malania oleifera. Next base: position 56,344,162 of record NC_080426.1, read on the forward strand.
ACAATAACTGAGGTGGGGTGCGCACACGTGATCCCACGAATCTGTACTCCTGTCCCTCTGGAGGTCTAAACACTACCACTCTCTGATGGCAATCAATGCTAGCATAGTGGGCAGCTAGCCAATCCATGCCCAAGATTACCTCAAACCCATGCATGTCTAAAACCACCAGATTAGCTAACAAAGACCTCCCCTGAATATCCACTGGACAGTCCCTGAGTACCTTCCTACATACCCCTACGGTCCCAGTTGGCGTAGCAACAGACAAACTAATTTCTAACTGCTGAGGCTCAAACCCACACAATTTAACATAATCCCAGGCGATAAATGAATGCGTCGCCCCAGAATCAAACAAAACAGTAGCTTTAAATGACAGTATTGAAACTATACCTGTCACCACATCTCCTGCCCCCTCAGCATCGCCCGGTGTCAAAGCAAAAACTCTGGCTGGGGCCGTATTCCTCTGCTGGCCTCCTCGTGGTGCCTGGTAACCTCCTCGTGTAGGTCTAGGAACAGTACCAATCTGTGTCGAACACTCCCTCATCATATGTCCTGGCTCCCCGCACCTGTAGCAGACACCTCGCCTAGCACAACACTCTCCCAGATGTCTCTTCCCGCAAGATGGGCAAGCGGGAGATCGCTGTGCACCCTGGAAACCATGATTCCCGGTCTTCTGTCTCTGGTTCCTATAATAGCCACCTCTCTTCCACATGGCACGGCCAACTCTCTGCTGGAAACTAGAAGGTATGGATCTCTTCTTCTGCCTCTGCTCCTCAGCCTCCAATCGCTCTCCAGTCTCTGCTATAGTGGCTCTATCCACTAGTTCAGTAAAATCCTGCAACTTCAGAATCGATACCTGCTTATAAATTTCTCTCCTCAAGCCTCTTTCAAACTGTCGTACCTTCTTCGCCTCATCTGGAATAATGTACGGGGCGAAGCGAGATAGCTCAATGAACCTCACCGCGTAGTGCTGTACCGATAGTTGTCCCTGCTTCAGATTCAGGAACTCCGTAATCTTAGCCTCCCTAGAAGAGGCTAGAAAATACATGTCGAAGAATATCTCTCTAAATCGCTCCCAAGTCATCTCTACAAGTATAGTCCTCTGCTGCTCTAATAATCTCACTGCTGACCACCATCTCTCGGCCTCTCCAGTCAGTCTGTAGGTGGCAAATAGCACCTTCTGCTCCTCTAAACACTGCAGTACTGCAAATATTTTCTCCATCTCCTGCACCCAATTCTCAGCGACTGCAGGATCCGTTCCTCCTGAGAAAGCTGGAGGATTCATCTTTATGAACTTCTCGATCGTACAACCGTGGCCTACATACGGACCACCCTGTTCTCTCGAACTCCTGGCAATTTCTGCTATAACCTGCTGTGCAACGCTGCGTAAGACTGCATCTGAATCACTACCCGCAGCGCCTGAGGGTCCAGCACCCTCACTCCCACTGGTGTGGGCACTATTGCCACCAAGGTCCATCCTGAAAGAAGAAATAACTTAACTCAAAACCTCATTCTCTATACATATCACTCAACTCATATGGTATTTTTTTTTTTTTCTAATTAACTTGTCACTCTTGATCTTAATTCAAGGTTCAATCCTGAAATCTAGATACCCAACCCGATGATAGTTTATAATGAATTTCCTAAAATCATCACCCCAGGAAAATCATACAAACCACCACGGAAGTCCTACATCTAGACCACAAAACTAGACCTCAAATCCACTTATCCTATACTCTGGTATTATTACTGCTGCACTCTAGAGTCTACAGAACCTAGTATCCTAGGCTCTGATACCAAATGTAACGTCCCTCAATTTCTTAACATAAAATATCACATATTAAATAAAAATGGTCAACCCGAACCCGTGGGTAGCGGGGACACCTGTCAAACACAGCGGAAAACCTAGCAGCAGTAAATATAAAATCTCAAACATCCAATTATAAAACATAATACCAGAGCATTCTATACATCCTCACATACATCCAAATATCTCTAGGGTCAAACACAAAATAACTCTGACGCTATTACAAAATCTTACCCTTCTCACAGGGTAATCTCACTAGCTCAACGGCGGCCCTGACCCGCCAGTCTCTCAAGAGCTCCTGAAAAATTAATTAAGTTTGGGGGTGAGACACTTCTCAGTAAGGGAAAATAAACTAAATACAGGTGTGTGGCAACATGAATATTTAATGCATTTGTACGTATACAGTACATTTCAGAATTCTATAAACATAATCATATCATACTGGGTAAGCATATATTTTCACATCTGTTAGTAAATCATATCATACATAAAATCATCTGTTATAACTGTAGTACTGAAAACAAACCCAGGATGACTAAGTAGCTGGTGTCATGTATTACCCCCCATGACGGGTTGTGCAGCCCGAAGGCGGGACCCGACAATGGCTGGCCGACCACTGCCGAATCAAATATGTCTGTAAGTACGATGAGCCCGCCACACCCTGGTCCGGACTGCCAGGTGGACGTCCACACTCTACTGAAAGCCACATCGACTATCCATCTCCCATCCCCTCGTGGGACGGTAGCACTAATAAGGCCTCGTGCCAAAATGAACCCATAGCTACGGTACCGAGCTCCTGGTCTAAACTAAACTAATATCCTGGTTATGAAAACATATAATACATGATCATACATAACATCATTACGGCCTCGTGCCGAAAACATAGATACGGCCTCGCGCCGAAATCATACATATGGCCTCGCGCCAAAATCATAATAAATATGGCCTCGCGCCAATAATATAATTACGGCCTCGTGCCGATAGCATAAATACGGCCTCGTGCCGATAACATAAATACATGGCCTCACGCCAAAAACATAGATACGGCCTCGTGCCGATAACATAAATATATGGCCTCGCGCCAAAATTGTTTCAGGTATATATATACTGAAAATACATCATTTATCACAACATAACTCATATTTCCTAAAATGCTTGGTTCGTAAAATCTTTCACATCATAATACATTTCACATAAAATAATATTCATGGCACACATATGCTGTTAAAAGTCATACTTCATATTCTAAAATCGTGAATTCCTTACATCTCACACATACATTTACATTTTAATCATCATAGCAGTATTTTCCCAATCATACATTTCATTTGTAATACACAATATAACATATGCTTTTTCTGAAAATAAATTTACTCATAATCAATAATAATTTGTATGAAAAACTACTGCTTTAGTTTATTCCCTTACCTGCCTGCTGAGAAATTCCTTAGGATCCAAAATTTCACACCCTTGGAGCCCGAAATTTAACTCCTGCAATTTACATTTTTTACCAGATTTATTAATTTATTTCTCCAAAATAATACTCATTTAGCCTTCCCTAGGCTCCATATATCTCAAATTAATATTTAAACTATTATTTAATATCCCTATTTAATTTTCTAAATTTTTGCCTGCAGGTCCCAAAATTACACCCACGGCGCTCACCCGAGCCCTAAATTTCAGAAATCCTACTTCAGTCTCAGATGCTTAATATTTTAGCATTTTTAAATTAATGCTAATTAATTAAAAATAAGCCCCTTAATAATCGCCGCACCCCAAATTTGGGGTTTTGGCCCGACACCCCCACGAGAATTTCGTCCCACTAGACTTGTAGAGAATCATCTCTAGATTCTCGTGGTGGTGTCTGTTCGTCAATTGGGCTTATATTTTGCAAGAAATTAAAGAAAAAGGAGAAAATGGCTTACCCCAGGGAATACGCTTACGCCGCTCCTACCACCGATCCGCTTCGGTAGAAATGACGGCAGCAGTGAATGGAGTCCAGTGGTATCTTCGGATTTTCGATCGGGAGAAAATCCGTCACGAAATCGAGAAGAGAGGGAGAGAGAACGTGAGGAGAGAGAGAGAGATTGCAGGTTGTAGGAAGAAGAAGAAATAAATAAATAAATAAAGAAGAAGAAGAAGAAGATGGAAAGTAATTGAAACATCCTGAAGCTTCTCAGCTTCAGGATGGTTAATGATAATAATAATAATAATAATAATAATAATATATTTAATTAATATTAATAATAATATATATTATTAATAAAATAAAAATAAATTTTAATTAATTATTTTTTTCTTTTGAAATCTGATTAATTAATTAATTAATAATAATAAATATTTATTATTATTATTTTTTCTTTTCTTTTTTTTTAAATCCAATTAATTAATTAATTTTTTTTTCATTAATTAATTAATTTTTTTTTTTAAATCAATCCACTAATCTTTTATATTTCCTTTTTGGGATTTTTACAGTAGTGGCGAGTGTACTGCGTTAGCACTTGGGTTAGTGCTAGGACTGTAGTTTTGTTGGTTGCCATTTTGAGTTGTAATTGGACACCCCGTTTGTACGTTTGGATAGAGTTGTGTTTGGCTCGTGTATAGACTCTGGTATGGTACTGCATGTGTTGATATAGAATGACTTTTTTCTGCTGCGTATATGATTGTGGAAGGATGTGTTTAGGGTGCCTAGGAACCCCACGAGGTCGGACCCTCATCCATTGTACTGTATCTGTGATGATTTGTATGATACAGGGATAGGTTAGGTTACTTTTTCACCCCTGGGTCCCATTTCGGGGTTCGGGGCGTGACATAAGAGATGGGTAAGTTGAGATATGAGTTAGTTATTTTTAGAGGAGGAGATTGTAAATTTAGGGTTCTATCTTGTGATCTGGAGGCAAAAGTTCCGTGGCTGTTTCTGTGATTTTCTTGGGGTGACGACTTCAGGACAACCATAGTGAACTATCGTAGGTTCTTGTTTCTGAATGGTAAGACTGAATCTTAAATTGGGATTGAGGATGTTAAGATAAATAGTTATAGAATATTATTTTATGGGTTTTAGTTTGTTGGGTATATTAGTGGAGTTGTGAAGGTAGAATCCTAAGACTGTTTTGTATGATTTTTAGGATGGAGCCTGGAAGTAGCAGTGCACATGCTGATGATGCAGGACCTTCCAGTATGGGCGGCAAAGACCTCGATATAGTGCTACGTAGTGTCATCCAGCAAGTGATGGCAGAGATGACTAGGAGCTCAGGGGAGCAGAGCTGCACGATTGAGAAATTTATGCACATGACACCCTCATCTTTCTCTAGAAGGGTTGACCCATTCGTGGTCGAGAACTGGGTCCAAGATATAGAAGAGATGCTAGCAGTGCTCCCTTGTACTGAGGAGCAAAATGTGTCCTTTTCTGCATTCAAGTTGACAGGGGAGGCAAAACGCTGGTGGAGATCAGCAAGACTATTAGAGTACCAAAGACTTGAGCCTATAGCGATTACGTGGAGTTGCTTCTGGGAGTTGTTCTTCAAGCAATACTTCCAGGCTACCAGCGGAAGCACAATGGTAGTAGAGCTTTTGCACTTGACACAGGGGCATATGACGATATAGCAATATGCTGTCAGATTCATCAAATTGTCCCGATTTGCCCCATATATGGTGTCGAATGAGGAAAAGAAGGTGAGGAAATTCGAGGAGGGTCTGAGACAAAGTTTGTATGAGCAGGTTGTGGGCTTTCAAGTCCACACCATCTCAAAGCTAGTGGATAAAGCTACAGTGATTGAGACCAGCTTACAAAGAAGTGCCCTAGTGCAAAGCTTGAGAAAGAGGCCTATGCCTCATGATTTTCAGGCAGGTTCTAGCCAGGGACCTTGGAGAAGGCAGGATAGCATAGGAGGTTGGAGACAGGAGATGGGAGATTGAGTGGGATAGGGCAGACCGATGCCCCTTCTCTATCCCAAATATTATAGGAGACACCCAAGAGAGTGTTGGGTTAGAGAGATGGTTTGTTATTGATGTTATCAGCCTGGCCATATGACGAGAGACTGCCGAGCACTGCCAGTAAATGTTCCTGCTCCTAGGCCATATCAAGGAGGTCACCAGGCACTCGAGGCAGTTAGTAGAGGAATACCGCCCCAACGTGATTCTATGCTATGACACCAGGAGATGCTGAGGCTGTAGGAGAGTAGGAGAACAAATTTGTAGGGTCATGTGTGTGCACCCAACCATAGTTACTATTCGTTATTCAGGCAAGGAGATTGTTGCTAGAGGGTTGTTAGTGATATTTGGCCTATGTGAAGGCAACATTAGAAGGGGAGTTGAGGTTAGAGGATATCCTAGTGGTGAGGGATTTTTTTGATGTATTTCTTGAGGATTTGCCAGGACTACCTCCTGATCGTAAGGTAAAGTTTGCTATTGAACTAGTTCCGAGGACAACCCTGATTTCTAAAGCGCCATATAGAATGGCATTGGTGGAATTGAAAGAATTGAAGGAACAGCTACAAGAACTGTTAGATAAGGGTTTATATGGCCCAGCGTGTCGCCCTGGGGAGTGCCAGTATTATATGTAAGGAAGAAGGATGGGTCAATGAGAATGTACATCGATTACAGAGAAATTAATAAAGTGGACTATCGAGAATAAGTACCCACATCCTCGCATTGATGATTTTTTTGATCAGTTAGAGGGAACACAGACATTGTCGAAGATTGATTTACGATCTAGGTACCATAAGGTGAAGGTCAAAGTAGAGGATGTGCCAAATACAGCATTTAGGACTCAGTATGGTCACTACGAATTCTTGGTTATGTCGTTTGGATTGACAAAAGCTCTTACAGTGTTTATGGATCTGATGAACAGGGTCTTCCACCAATATTTGGACTAGTTTGTGGTAGTATTTGTTGATGACATACTGGTATATTCAAAGAGTCCGTAGGAACACAAGGAACATATGAGGATAGTGCTTTAGGTGTTAAAAAAAAGAAAATTGTATGCAAAATTCAAGAAGTGCTAGTTTTGGCCGGAGCAAGTTAGCTTCCTTGGATACGTGGTATCCAGGGGTAGTATTTCAGTGGATCCGAGCAAGATCAAGGCGATAGTAAACTGGGTGCGACCTAAGAATGTGCAAGAGATCAGAAGCTTCTTGGGATTGGCTGGGTACTACCATAGATTTTTTGAGGGATTTTTATAAACCATCTGGCCCACTAACGAGATTGACCAGGAAAGGTATGAAGTTTGAGTTGTCTAATGAATGTGAATGGAGTTTTCAAGAGTTGAAGCAGCGACTCATCACTGCACTAGTTTTGATGATTCCTTCAAGAGAAGAGAGTTTCATGATTTATAGTGATTCGTCACATAAAGGGCTCAGATGTGTTCTAATGTAGTAGGGGAGAGTTGTAGCTATGCCTCCCGACAGCTGAAAGAATATGAGAAGAATTACATTACCTATGATCTGGAGTTAGCAACGGTGGTCTATGTGCTAAAAATTTGGAGACACTATCTATGCGGGGGTAGGTGTGAGATTTTCATTGATCATAAGAGCCTGAAGTACTTTTTCACATAGAAAAAATTAAACATGAGATAAAGGAGATGGCTAGAGCTGATAAAGGATTACGATTGTACCATCAGTTACCACCCGAGAAAGGCTAATGTGGTAGCTGATGCTTTGAGCTGAAAATCAGTGGATTCATCAGTATCTACAGTGGTGACTCAGTTCTGGTCCAGATGGATTTGGAAAGACTTGAGGTGGAACTCGTAGAGGGTGATCATTAGACATTTATTGCCAATTTGGTATTATAGCCGATCCTATATAAAAGAATTAAAGCTACTCAAAGGAGTGATGCAAAGTTAATAAAGCTTACAGATGAAGTACAGAATGGGCAAGAGGCAGAATTCAGTATCTCATATGACGGGGCTTTGAGGTTCCGTACCTAGTTGTGCGTGCCTACTGATGCCGAGATTAAAAAAGTTATTTTGGAAGAAGCGCACAGATTGTTGTATACTGTACACCCTGATAGCACTAAAATATATAGGGATCTTCAGGAGTCTTTTTGGTGGAGCAATATGAAGAAAGAAATTACTAAATTTTTAAATCAGTGTTTGACATGCCAGCAGGTGAAAGCTAACCATCAGAGACCGACGGGATCATTGCAGCCACTTCATATTCCTGAGTGGAAGTGGGAGCATATAACAATGGATTTTTTCACAAGATTACCACCGGCACTTCATGGATAGGACAATATTTGGGTAGTTGTAGATTGACTGACAAAGACTACTCATTTCCTTCCTATTAGAGTTAACTACTCTATAAGCAGATTGGCGGAGTTTTATATATAGGAGATAGTTAGACTGCATGGCGTGCCAGTGTCCATTGTATCGAATCGAGACCTGTGGTTCACATCCAATTTATGGGGGAGTTTGCAAGGAGCCATGGGTTCTCAGTTGTCATTCAGCACATATTTCATCCTTAGACAGATAGGCAGATGAAGAGGACGATACAGATACTGGAGGATATGCTACGAGCATGTGTGCTGGACTTCAGAGGTAGTTGGATACAGTTCATACCATTAGTTGAATTTGCTTATAATAACAGCTACCATGTTAGTATTGAGCTAACACCATATGAAGTGTTGTACGGTAGGAGGTGCCAATCCCCATTATATTGGGATAAGATTGGGGAAAGACAGATTTTGGGGCTAGAGCTGATACATCAAACTCATGATAAAGTCAGACTTATTAGAGACAGCAGAACAACATAGAGTCGGTAGAAGAGTTATATAGATACTCGCCGGCGAGAGTTGGAGTTTGACGCAAGAGATTATATGCTTTTAAAGGTGGCACCAATGAAAAGGGTTATGAGATTTGGGAGGAAGGATAAGCTGAGCCCTAGATATATTGGGCCATTTGAGATTCTTGAAAGAGTGGGCCCAATTGCCTACAGGTTAGCATTATCACCAGTCTTTTCTAAGATGCATGATGTATTTTATGTTTCCATGTTAACGAAATACGTCTCAGATCCCTCCCATGTGATTAGTTATGAGGAACTAGAGCATGGCGATGCCTTATCTTATGAAGAAGTGCTAGTGCGGTTTCTAGACCGAAAGGAGCAATAGCTACGTACAAAGAATTCTACTGGAAAAAGTGTTATGGTGCAATCATAGAGTTGAGGAAGTTTTATGGGACTTAAAGGAATAGATGCGCCAAAGATACCCACACCTGTTCAATGGGACCCAGGGTTGAATTGAGAAAAAGAAAAGTGAATAACAAGGTATGTATTTTGATTTGTATAGTGTAGTGTAGGATAGATAGTGTTTTTGATTTTAGGATATGAATAGTTTTGGGAGAATTTTCTTTGAATAGTTTCAATTTCCTAAGACCGTAACTGTAACCACGGTACTCCTCCGCCCTAAGTGAGGGTAATTAATAAAATTGAGGTGTTTTCTTTAAGGATGGAAATGGTGAGGAATAGCAAATTTTGATGATGAAATTTTTATGAGGGGAGGATGTAGAGACCCAAAATTTTTAAATAATAAGAAAAATAAAAAAGGAAATTCGGTTTGGTGAAAACCAAACCATCGATGGTGCAGAAAATCGTCAATGGTTTTGTATTTACTATGGACTGGTTACAGGTAAAACGGTAAAACAAGCGGGTTAAAAACCTAAACTGTAACGCCCCAGAAAGTGATAGGCTTGGAAATAAAATAATTTAAAACAAAAAAAAATTTAATAAAAAAATTATTAATTATTTATTAAATAAATAAATAATTAAGTTAATTAAATAATGATTATTATTAAATAAATAATAATAATTATATAATATACATTTTATATATATATATATATATATATATATATATATATATATATAAGTAAAAGTTATAATATTAACATATATATATATAATAAAAAATAAAATAATAAAAATAATAAAACATAAAATTAATTAATTAATTAATTTATAAAAAAGAAAAAAATAATAATTAAAATTTATTTTTTTATTAATAAAATATATTATTATTTATATTAATTATTATTATTATTATTATTATTATTATTATATAACATAACCCACCTGAAGCTTCAAAGAAGCTTCAGGCGAGTTGCAGATATCCAGCCTCCCCCCTCAATCTCTCTCATTCTCTCTCCCTCTCTCCTCGATTTCGTGACGGATTTTCGCTCGATCAAAAAATCGAAAGATACTGCTGGACTCCATTCTCCGCTGTCATCATTCTACCGGAGCGGATCGGTGGTAGGAGCGGCGTAGACATATCTCCTAGGGTAAGCCAATTTTTTCCTTTTTCTTTAATTTCTTACAAATTATAAGCTCAATCAATGAACAGACACCACCACGAGAATCTAGGGATGATTTTCTACAAGTCTAGCGGGATAGAATTCTCGTGGGGTCGTCGTGGGTAAAACCCCAAATTTGGGGTACGGGGGTTATTAAGGGGTTTATTTTTAATTAATTAGGATTAATTTGGAAATACTAAAATGTTGAGCATCTGGGGTTGAAGTAGGATTTCTGAAATTTAGGGCCCGGGTGAGCGCCGTAGGTGTAATTTTGGGACCCGCATAAAAAATTTTAAAAATTAAGTGGGAGTGTTAAATAATAGTTTATATGATAATTTGGGGTGTATGGAGCTTAGGGAAGGTTAGTTGAGTATGTTTTTTTTTTGGAAATGAGTTAATTAATTTAGGAAAAATGTGAATTTCAGGATTTGAGTTTCGGGCGCCAAGGGTGTAGAATTTGGGTGTTAACGAGTCTCTCAGTAAGTTAGGTAAAGGGAATAAATTATAACACTATTTTTAGAATTACTGTGTGAATTAATATGTGAAATAAAGCATATGGTATTTTTCTTGAAAGTTATTATGATATAAATATTAGATAAATTGTGTAGCATGTGAGTAATATTAAATTGTGAATATTAAATGAAAACTGTGTGATATGTGACTTATATTGAAAAATGTGGAATATAACGATGTGTATTTTCTGAGAAAATATTGAAACGAGAATGATTGATGTGATTAGTGAAAAATAATAAAATGTGATATTTATGCATGAGTAGAAATTATTTGCATGAAAAATGAGTTTGTATAAATTACTGATATGAGTATTTTGGGAAATGTGGAAGTACATGAAATATGATATATATTATTATGAGATAATGAAATACGCACAGAAAATGATGAGAATATTTATATTGAACTGAATTGTGATTTACTGAAACATGATTGATGATATGCCAATACCGCACAATAATTGCGGGTGGGTGGTTTTCCTTTCCTACTATGCTCAGTATGGAGATTGTGTGTGTGTGAAGTTCCTACTGATGTCGTTGGGGAGGCATGCTCAGTAGGGAGATTGTGTGTATGAAGTTCCTACTGATGCCGTTAGGGAGGTATGTTTAGTATGGAGATTATGTGTGTGTGAAGTTCCTACTGATGCCATTGGGGAGGTATGCTCAGTATGGAGATTGTGTGTGTGTGTGTGATTCCTACTGATGCCGTTGGGGAGGTATGCTCGGTATGGAGACTCTGTGTGTGTGTGCGAAGTTCCTACTGATGCCGTTGGGAGGTATGCTCAGTATGGAGACTGTGTGTGTGTGTGTGAAGTTCCTACTGATGTCGTTGGGGAGGTATGCTCAGTATGGAGATTGTGTGTGTGTGTGTGATTCCTACTGATGCCGTTGGGGAGGTATGCTCGGTATGGAAATCGTGAATGGTTGAGAATTGGAATTATGTGATTTAATGTATTATGTAAAGTACATAAATGTGAATTTATGTATACATAGATATGTAATGAGTTAAAATGGGAAATGATTATGAGAAATGAAAGAGTGTGTGTCTTATAAAATAAATAATTGAGGCGAAATGAAACTTTCCGCCTGAGGGCTTACAGAGTAAGGTGAGTGCCCTGATGGGTATCAGATGTGGCCATTCCAGACAGCACAATGTGTTAGGGCAGAGAGAAGTTACCTGTATGGGCGGGCAATCTTCCCTATTCTCAGGAAACTTCGCGGGTAATTATGTGTGTTGGAAATGAATAAACTTGAGAAATGATTTTAAAGCTTATAAAATCTTGTGTTGTATATCTATATGATTATGAGAATGTGAATATCAGTGTATTTTCTCAGATGAAATGTTGTTTTGAAAAAAAGTAAAGCATGTTATAACTGAACTCATATGGCCACATACAGTAAATAATTTAGTCCTTCTTACTAAGATGTGTCTCATCCAAATTATCTAAATTTTTCAGGGAACAGAGATAGGCCAGGCTATAGAGCTCTGAGACCTTAGGGAGCTGGATCCTGATATACAGGGTGAGTTTTGGACTAGGGGAGGTGTAAATTTCCCTAGAGTTGAGTTGTTTTGAGTATGGGATGGTAGTGTGTATATTTGTATGTATGTTGATACTCTAGGTATTGTATTCTGGTTGTTAAGTATATGTTAACTTCCGTTGTTAGGTTATATAAATAAAATAACTTTTTACCCGGTACCTAATGCGGGTCGGGTCGTATGAATGATAGTAAGATTGTTGACGTGACCGATTTATGGATGCTGTCGATGATGTGTAAATTATTTATTATTGTTGAAAAAAAATTGTACAAAAATCGGGGCGTCACATAAACCATCGACAATTTTGTGAGGGGTGCAGAAAACCATCAACGGTTTTGTCTGCAGTAAAAGATTTAAAGGGATCGTGCGAGAGTTTGTTAAAAACAAAACAAAACCTCAGTCTCTCTCTCTCTCTCTCTCTCTCTCTCTCTCTCTCTCTCTCTCTCTCAACCCTATGAAGCTCTCTTCCTTCTCTCTTCGATTCTTGCTCTATTTAAACCCTTTTTGATGATGAGAAGTTACCTCGAGGTTCGTGGGGTGACTCTCTACAAATTAACCAGAGCGGATCATTGAGTTGGGGTTTCGGGGCATCACTCCAAAACTAGGGTAGGTAAGGTATTTTAGGGTTTAATTGTTAATTTGGAGTATATGAGGCCTAGGAAATGTTAAATGAGAAATATTCTAGGGGTTGAGTTAATTAATTTAGGGAAAATGTGAATTTCAGGATTTTGAGTTTCGAACGCTGCGGGCGTAGGATTTGGGATTTAGCAGGTCTCTTAGCAAGTCAGGTAAGGGGAATAAATCATAACAGTTATTTTTGAAAATTACTAGTTGAATAAATATGTGAAAATGAAAATATGATATGTTTACGGTGGTTATTACATTATGAATATTAGGTGAAAAAAAAGTGTGGCATTAGGAATTATGAAATGATTGCTTAATACTGAGAATGTGATTGAAATTGAAATATGTGAATTGTATCGAGAAATGAAATTATGATATGATTATATCGAAATATTTATACAAATATGAGGGAATGAAATCCTAGTAATATTTGCATATATATAAGTATTATGATATGAGGTTTATATACAGAATTGATGAAATGTGAAACATAGATATATTATTACTGGGAAATGATGAAATATGTTATACAGACATATTTTTACAGTGATATGATAAAAATATGAGATACAAATGTGTTTTCATTGAACGAATGATATATGTGATAGAAAGATATGTTGGTACAGAAATTTTTTATATAGAAATATTGAATTGAGTTTTATACTAATATGAGATGAAATGTGTATTGAAATGATGAAAATGATATGGAAAATGATGAGAATTTTTTTGATGTGATGAAATGTACCAACACACTGAAATGTGAGTATTGAGATATGAATACTGAATTGTGAAATGAGAACCTTGATGGATGATTGTTGGTTAGAAAGCACAACACCGTTGCTAGCGAGATGTTAGTGCAACCACATGGTCTCGTGGAGAGTGTGGCGTGGCAGTCGATTGGGCCACTGAGAAGGGTAGATATGCCCCTAGAGTCTGGACCAAGCATAGGAAGGCCACTTATACTACAAATGGGTAGTTTCATTATTTTGATCTAACTGGGTAGACCAACCGCGGTTAGGTCCAACCTTAGGGCTACACAATCTGGTCATGGGGGGAAGCATGATGATATGGGAATATCCTCAAAGCAACCATAAGTTACATACAAGATGCGTATTTTTTTTACTGTGGGCACTCATAAGTTAGATTGTGAAAGGAAAATAAGAAATGAAAGAGTGTGGATTTGATGGTATAAATAATTAGGGCAAAGTAAAACTCTTCGCTTGAGGGCTTACTGAGTAAGGTGAGTGCCTTGATAACTATTAGTTGTAGCCACAACTGAATTAATTGGGTAAGGTTATAAACGAAATCAAAGCAGAGGGGCGTTACATGTATGGGCGTGTAAACTCCCCTTGTAATGATCCGAATATTTAGAACCTGCTATAATCATAAAAATACTCTCTGATACCACAAACATATATAAAAATGCAATTCCTCCTAACCAGGGAATCTTGGGTGCACCTGCTATTGCTGAAATTAAAACCATACAGCGGAAGATTTCTAAAATATCCTAACACTTTACTAGTGTTCTGACTCTTCCCAAATACATACATACAGAATGCTATCTGTCCACATATTACAATCTCAAAATAACAAAATAAAATATTTGGTATCTCACCAGTTCAAATAACTACTCCCAAAAGTCTAATCCTAACCCCGAGGTAAGTTAGGTACGGTTCCCTGAAGGACTTGAAAATAATTTGTATAATAGGGTGAGACACTTCTCAGTAAGACAGATTATATTATCATCAATTTGTGGCTAGTATGAGTTCCCATGTGAATATGAAATTCTATCATTTAACTGTATATGAAAATGACATTTAAATTGTACTAATTAGTATATTTGAAAACACAAAATTTCTAAATAATAAACTATCGGCACAATATAGCTCATTTATAGTAAATTTACCCATATATGCATAAAAGACACAACCTGGACTGCCGAAGTAATGTTGTCTTGATAGCACATACTCATACGGCATTATTCCCCCCATGACAGGTTGTGCGGCTCGAAAGTTGGACTCAACTCATAGTTGGTGGTTCTGCAGCTGAGTCAAAACTAACATTGTGAGTACAATTGTGCCTACCTATGGTCACCCAGTATACCACGGATGCCCTCCCCCCCGGAAAAAACCTCATAGTAGTACTACGACCTAGGTCTCTAATCGACTTATCACACTTCCATGCCCATGTGATTGCACTCACTGCCCACATATAACTACGGTACCGTGCTCACAATATCACACATCGCAAATCCATAAGGTTCTAGAATCATTTATGACAATTACATAACAAAAATTGTATTATGACTCATTTGATATAAAACCTGATATTCAGTAAAACCTAGCCCCCGACCGTCATATTAAAACCCGGCCCTCGGCCGTTATATCAAAACTCGACCCGTGGCCGTCACATCAAATACTATATAAAAATCAATTAAAACATTTTGTTCACATATGCCATTTAAAAGTCGTTCTCATGCCGCACAAAATTTTCATTTGCTATCAATGGTAAACTCCACCTCGCGATCAGGAGGCAATCTCGATAAGTCCTCTAGAAAAACATCTAAGATTTCCCTTACCATGGGAATATCCTCTAGTTTAAGTGGTGTTTCTTCTACGAATGCTAAGTACCCCTGGCTCCCCCCAAAAGTAGCTTCCTTGCCTAAATGATTGAAAGGATTTGTGGTGTAGAGCACACACAGGACCTGAAAAATATAAATTCCTGCTCCCTAAGAGGTCTGAACACTACCTCCTTCCTATGGTAGTCAATACTTGCATAGCTGCCTGCTAACCAATCCATTCCCAAAATGATATCAAAACCGTGCACGTGCAAGACAATCAAATTAGCAGACATCATTCTCTCCTGAGTCCCCACTGGGTAGTCTCGGATCACTTTACTACACACTACCACTGACCCTATCAGCGTGAACACCTTTAACTCAACATCTAATGATTGTGTTTCTACCCTGCACAATTTAATGAATCCCCAAGAAATAAAAGAGTGTGTCGCTCCAGAGTCAAACAACACAATGGCTTTATTTGAAAACACGTAAATGTTACCTGTCACCATATCTTCTGCATTTCCGGCGTCGCCAGGAGTCAAGGAATACACCCACGGCTAGGTCGTACCACTTTGGTAGTTTCCACGTGGTGCCTGGTTACCTCCCCGATATTGTGGTTGTAGAGGTGGGAAGTTCAATGTCACGCAAAAGTCTCTCACCAAGTGTCCAGGTTTACTACACCGATAACATTCATCTAGTCCGCCCCTACATTCGCCCGAATGCCACCTGCCACACTTAGGACAAACAGGGTGTGATGAGGTACCCTAAAATGCCCTAGCACCCGTATCCTATCGCTGACCTTTGCCATTACCATACCTCCTCCAAGGACCCTGCCTCGCACATGTATAAGAGCTAGAAGGCATCAACCTCTTCTTCGAGTTCTAAGCCTTTACATCCCCCTGTAATCTCGCCTTTGCCATAGTGGCTTTATCTACCAGTGTAGCAAACTCCTATACTTGTAACATAGCCACTTGCTTAATAATCTCTTGCCTCAGACCTCTCTCGAACTTCTAAGCCTTCGTGGACTCATCTATGAAAAGTAAGGTGTAGTCCCAAGAAGGGGGGGTGAATTGGATTCTAAAAATTTCTTTTAATTCTTTTTAAAATTCCTTAAGCTTCTTTTATTTCTTTTAACCAATTCTTGACTTGTTTGTTTAATTTGTTAATCACAGAAAAACTTAGTTTCCTCTATCCAATCAACAACACAATTAAACAACCAATCAATTAAGCACAATCTCCAAACCAAAACACTCAATTTATTTGCCAAGTATAAGTTAACCGCAGCACTATTAAATTAATGGAAGCTTGCAAGATTCAGTACTCTTTGGAATATAAACATAATCCACTCAATATCAAGCTTTAAACCATTCAATCACAATAAAGCTTTTGTTGTCAGCCCTGGGTATAAAATTGAATTAAGCCTTGTATATGTGAAATGATTTCTTCAATGCAATCCACAATTCAAATCCCAAAAAACTCAATATTCACACTCTTCCCAATATTCAAAATCCATATAAACTCTCAGTTAATTTATCTTTGGGTGTTTAACCAAGTAATGTACTCCCATATGGTTTCCGCAAAGAATGGTTTAATCAACGTACTCCCTTTTGGTTTCTACAATCTTAAATCAAAATTGAACTTAAAGTTTACTTGATTTCCAAATTTACGTAGTTTATATGATTTTCAATTAAATCATCCACGCAATTTAAATGCACTGAAAATAAAGAGTAAGGGAAAGAGAGAGTGAGACAGGGATTTTTACGAGGTTCGGCTTATACCTAGCCTACGTCCTCGCCTTTGGCAAACCATCAAAGGATTCACTAAACCTATTCCTTTAATGGGTAGAATAACCTTTACAACACTCATTGGTTAAGGCTAGAGCCTACCTTCTCCAAACGATCTCCCCTCGTTCGGTCACTCCTTTTGGCTAGAGCTCGCCTCTCTAAGCAATATTTCCTTACTTAGCCAACGATCCAAATAGTCCTTGGAATCATCAATTTACAAGAAATATAACCAAAATTCGTGTACAAAAATTTGCTCCTACAAAGAGCTGATTAGTACAACAGTTATAGCACAATACAATACTTCAATAAAATTCAGAATATGAAATTCAAATTTGAAGCTCTAGAGTTGTATCACCGTATGATTATTTCAATAGATGAAAGAAGTAGTTATTAAAGCACAATCTTATTAAAGCTCTAGACTTTTAGCAACTTGGTGCAAGATGTGAGCAATAGAGCACTTTCAGAATTTCAGAATACTTGAGAGAGAGTTTTGAATGCTGAACTGATTTTTTGATTTCTCTTCTTGTGTTGGTGTTTTACTCAATGGAAATTAAGGGCATTTATAGATGTAGAAAGTGATTTAGCTTGTTCCCCAAGTTTACTTGGAGTAGTCCAAGTTGTAAATTAGTTTGGGTTTCAAATAATTTAAATTTCAAAAATATGCCCATTGGAAATTTTGAAATCTGCCGCGAACCAAACGACTATGTAGTCACTAGCAGTCGGCTATCCATGTATTACAACTACAAAATTCACAAATAAAGAGGTGGCAGTCGCCTGTCCTCAAAGTGGCAGTCGTCTGTCACTTGCACAACTCAGTTTTAAAAACAACTCAGAATGGTGGCAGTCGGCTGACAAATCATGCATATATGACTCACTGGTCACTAGCAGTCGTCTGTCAATTGCTTGATAGTCGTCTGTTAGGCTTCTGTTCTTTTTAAATTAGGTTGTTTAACTTGCTAGTCATCTGTCCATAGACAGACAGTCGTCTGTCCATCAGAATTTTCCTTCTTTTAAAAATTTATTTATCTCTCTCATTTTTGCTTAATTAATTTTGGAATATAAACTTGTTTAACTTTTAAAAAAACATGTTCCAAGATTTAAACTAAGGTCTCTAAGTCTGTCTTTGCCTAATGAGCTTCAAAATGAAAAACATACTTGAACCATTCTTGAAGTACTTACAAAGACTTGTC
Organism: Malania oleifera; assembly: GCF_029873635.1. Classification (NCBI taxonomy): domain Eukaryota; kingdom Viridiplantae; phylum Streptophyta; class Magnoliopsida; order Santalales; family Ximeniaceae; genus Malania; species Malania oleifera. The sequence continues at coordinate 56,362,448 of NC_080426.1, forward strand.
CTAAAGACTCATTTTACTTTTCGTTGCTTTGAGTTCTCTGTCTTCTTTGCTGAACTTCAATGATCTTGAATTATATGTGAGCTTTCAATTCTTTATCTCTCTTGATCTTTCATCAAAAGTTCAGACTTTGAGCTTCATTGTTCTTTGAGCTTTCATCAGGTTCTCTTTAATCCTCATGCTCTCATGATCTTTAGGTTTTATCTTTAAATCCATACTTCAAGCTTGATATAATTATCTGAAGTACAAGCTCTCATGAGTTCTTTAACCTTGCATTCATTATTGAGTCCTGAAAATACACCACTTAAACAAAGCATGTTAAGTTCTACTTGTTTGTTAGCATCAAAATAGGATATTAAGCGTTGTAAGGTCAACAGTCTAGTACCATGTAAGGAGCAAACCGTGGCAGCGCCACAAATTGGGCGGCGTACTGCTGAACAGTCAGCTGTCCCTGAGTTAGGTTTAGGAACTCCTCTGCCTTTGCTTTCCTAATAGAGGCTAGAAAATACCAATCAAAGAACACATCTCCGAAGTGGCTCCACATCATCGCCACCGATACCAGTTTCTGCTCCTCAGTCAGTTTAAATATGGCATATAGCACCTTCTACTCATCGGTGCATCGCAGTATGACCAAGATTTTCTTGATTTCCCGAATCCAATTCTATGCAAGAATCGGGTTGGTACTTCTCGTGAAGGTAGGAGGCTGTAGGTGAGTGAACTTCTCAATAGAATCTCCTAACTCAACATTGGGACGATCTTGCCCCCGAGAACTCTACATAACCTCAACCATAAACTATTGGGCGAAGCCCCAAAGCACCACTGTAGAATCACTGCCACCCTCATGGGCAGCTCCCTCACTGGTACTTCCTCTGATGATAACGTTACTATCCTTGGGATCCATCCTGAAGATAGAACCAAAACGAATTTATAATCCTAATATCCTACCATATCTGGTGCAATTACAACACTAAAATACTCACTTTAAATAAATTCCAAATACCAGCCTAAATATTCTCACCTAAGTATGACAAACTCTGCCAATTTCATATTCCCATTATAGTTTTCAAGTTCCTGCCCCTCCACTTGGAAACAAAATCGTCAATGGATAGCCATGGTGTTTTGAACCCGTCGACTGATCCAAAAAAACACGGAAGTCTGACAAGGACATTCAGCCTCCAAGCTTACTAAGAAAAACTTAAAATTCTTATTCTACCCATTCCTATTCTCGTCCTACTTAAACTTATACTTTGGTAAAATCATTCGATCGAGTCTATAGAACCTAGAAACCTAGGCTCTGATACCAACTGTAATGACCCGAATATTTATGACCTGCTATAATCATAAAAATACTCTCTGATACCACAAACATATATATAAATGCAACCCGCCCTAACCAGAGAATCTAGGGTGCACCTGCCATTGCTGAAATTAAAACCATATAGTGGAATATTTCTAAAACATCCAAACACTTTACCTGAGTTCTAACTATTCCCAAAGACATACATATAGAATACTATCTGTCCACATATTACAATCTCAAAATAACAAAATAAAATATCTAGTGTCTCACCAGTTCAAATAACTACTCCCAAAAGTCTAATCCCAGCCCCGAGGTAAGCTAGGTACGGTTCTCTGAAGGACCTGAAAATAATTTGTATAATGGGGTGAGACACTTCTCAGTAAGACAGATTACATTATCATCAGTGTGTAGCGAGCATGAGTTCTTGTGTAAATATGAAATTCCATTATTTAACTATATATGAAAATGACATTTAAACTATACTAATCAGTATATTTGAAAACACGTAATTTCTGAATAATAAACTGTCAGCTCAATATAGCCAATCTATAGTAAATTTGCTCATATATGCATAAAAGACACAACCTGGACTGCTGAAGTAGCGTCGTCACGCTGTCACATACTCATACAACATGCTTCCCCCCATGACGGGTTGTGCAGCTCAAAGGCTGGACTCAATTCACAGCCGGCGGTTCCACAGCTGAGTCAAAACTAACGTCGTAAGTACGATTGTGCCTACCTATGGTCACCTGGTATACTACGAATGGGGTCCCCCAGCAAAAATCTCGGAGTAATACTGCGGCCTAGGTCTCCAATCGACTTATCACACTTCCATTCCTGTGTGATTGCACTCACTACCCACATATAGCTACGGTACCGTGCTCACAATATCACAATATTACACATCACAAATCCATAGGGTTCTAGAATCATATATGACAATTTACACATTAAAAACTGTATTATCACTAATTTCATACAAAACCTGATATTTAGTAAAACTTGGCCCCCGACCGTCATATTAAAACTCGGCCCCCAACCGTTATATCAAAACTCAGCTCCCAACCGTCATATCAAAACTCGGCCCCGACCGTCACATCAAATACTGTATAAAAATCAGTTTAAATATTCTGTTCACATATGCCATCTAAAAATTGTTCCCATGCCACAAAATTTTCATTTGTTATCCTTAAATAAAATAACCCAACTAGGAAAAACATAAGTTGCTAAAAACAGGATCTGAACATCTCCCGCGTTTTATTTAACTTAAACTACTTATTTTATAGAAAATATGAGATGTTCAAACCACCCACATTAATTTCCCCAAAAACATATACTGCATTTTAATCGGTCCATATTTCACAAAATAGCTGACATAATATAATCCCCTTATCTGATTTACTGGGAACCCTAAATCCTCACCTTGTAGCATTCAAAGTTCAAAACCCTGAAATTACATTTTCCCTAAATTAATCAACTCAACCCACAGAATATTTCTCATTTAGCATTTCCTAGGCTCCATATACCCCATTTAACTAATTACATGCTAATCAGATAGCCTATTTCTATCCTTACCAAAATTTTGGAGTGATGCCTAGAAAGACCCAGTTCAAAAATTCACTCTACTAGACTTGTAGAGAATTTCTCCTAAATCCTTGTCGCGACTTCTGATCATTAAATCAGGCAACGAACGACGAGAAATCATAGAGAGAAGGTGAGGGGCATGGGTCTTAGAGAGAGAAAGAGAGAGATATTGATTTCTTAATGAAGAAGTAAGTTAAAAACCTATTTATAACTTTTTGACTCAGCACAATTCGTCGATGAAGTATAGCCTTCGTTGACGAATTGCAGAAGGACATTCGTCGATGAAAGAGGGGTTCATCGATGAACCTTAAGTCCGATATTTTCCCGTCGTTCAGGATCTCTTCGTCGACGACACCCGAATTTTGTTGACGAGACACATGAAGGAACTTATCGACAAAAACAGGGGATTCGTCGATGAGTCCTACTATTTGCCCTTTTTAAATTTTTTTTTCTTCTTTTCTTATTTATTTCCTTATTTTTTGGGTTCAGGTTTCTACACCCCTTATCCTCAGCAACTCTCGCTGATAAATATTGGTTGTAAATGTATGAGTATGATAAATGATATCAAAGCTTATTATGTTTTATAATTATGTGATTATGAGTACATATTTGTATATTTTTTCAAAAGATATAATCATTAAAATGAGTGTACTATGATATAACTAAACTCATGTGCCACACACTATAAATAATTTATTCCGTCTTAGTAAGAGGTGTCTCACCCAAATATTTAAATATTTCAGGGAACCGTAACAGTCCAGGAGATAGAGCTCTGACATAGAGAAGAGCTGGTACCCTGATAGATAGGGTAAGCATTTTGTGTTTGGGATGTGTTTGTGTAATCCCCTAGAGTATGTTATGGATTTTTGGGATGTGTATGGATGTATAGAACTTTAGTTATCTATATTTTAGATGGTATGAAAATTTTAACTTCCGTTGTTAGGTATGTTTATATGAGATAGTCTGATTACCCAATACCCTATTTCGGGTCGGGTTATGTTGATATGGTATCAGAGTTTGTGACGTGGCAAATGATTGACTTATTAATTATTGTTTATATAAAAAAATTGTATGAAAAATCAGGGCGTCACACATTTCATTGCAAAATTCGTTGTTTATGAGCTTGTAATGAACCCACAAGTTCAGTGATTGAGAGCTTGGAGTGGTCTTTCGATTCTTTGATGATGCTTACCACGGAATAAAATTTTTTAGGGAGAGAAATTAAAAATTTCTCAACCACTCTTTAATCTATGATGTTGTCGTCGTAGGCCTTGATTTGGTTGACTACTTCAATAACTCGGGAAGAGAAATCTTTTATGAACTCTCCATCTTTCATTTGAAGATTCTTAAAATCTCTTTGAAGAGTTTAAAGTTTAATGGCCTGAACTTTGACGGTACCGTGGAATTCATCTCACAATGTGTCCCATGCTTGTTTTTCCAAAGTCGAATTCATGATTCTTGGAAAAATGGAGTCAATGACAGCTTGATGAATTTTGGCTAGTGCATTAGCATATTTTTTCAGCCATTCCTTTATCGGAACTATCAGCAACAACGTCATCAAACTCTCAGATGAGGTGGGTGTAGCAGACAGTTCTTCTATAGTTTTGGTTTTTGTTTTTGACAATTCTATGGGTTTTGGAACGCCGCTCTCAACTATATCCCATAAGCCATAGGCTTGTAAGATCTTCTTGATTTTTATGTTCCAAAAATCATAGTTTTCTTCGGTGAAGATAGGTACAAGTTGACTTGAACTGGATGAGGACATGGCAATTTTGTCAGTGTTGTTTTTCGATGGAGTAGTGCTGAAGTAGTGCTAGACTAGTGCTTGAATTGTGCTAGCGTTGTGTTGGAATCGTGCCGTCATGATCAACTTGTGCTCTGATACCACTTGTTGGAAATTTAGTGCATGCACATAGTATTAACCTATGTTAATAATGTAAATTACAAAAAACATATATATATATATATATATGTATGTATATATATATATATACACACACACACACAATCATATGATGAGAGGGAATGTGTGTGTGTGTGTGTGTGTGTGTGTGTGTGTGTGAGAGAGAGAGAGAGAGAGAGAGAGAGAGAGAAAAATGGTAGATATTTCACTTGCTTGTTTTAAAAATTAAAATCACAAATTTAGTAGGTGGGTACACTATTCATATTACAGCTGCACTATTCATATAGTGGCTGTACTATTCATATAGTGAATGTTGCAATTGATAGTTAGTCATCCATGATGCCATCTTGTACCTACCCATTAGCCATAATTCTTGACTTATCTGGATTAATTAAGCATGTAGAAGATGTGTCACATTAAATAGGGCATAAGTCTAAAATCAGCTCAAGTAAAAGCTCACTCAGCGCTTAAAATTGCCTCTATACACACACACACAAACATTGAAAAGATTCTCCAAGGCCACCCTAGGCCTCAAAGCCCTTTCTATTATGATTTACAAGTGAAGTAAGATATATGGTCACCAAGCTATTAGCAATCCAATAATCAAGATCCAAGCTAAGTCAATTTTTGGCATCAACTTACTTTTTTATTTATCACATCCTATAATTTTAAGCATGCAAAACAAGCAGTCTTGCCATAGTGCAAATCAAATGGGTTCTGTTATGCCCCGAACCCATCAGGTGGGGCTCAGGGTGTGATGAGACCATTCACACGTCTTTGATACCATTCACGTAGTGGAAAATAATAAACAAACTCAAATAAAATACTATAGTTCTATACTATTCAACCCAAAAAGGATCTATACCAAATTCTCTATATTACATCACCAGAGAAATATAAAAACATAAATTGTACATATAATTGTTCTTCCCACCACTCAAATTTACCAAAAACTAACCTTGCCCCCGGAGCCTTCTAAGCTCGATCACCTGAAGGACTTAAAAAAAATTAATAATTCGCTGGGGTGAGACACTTTTCAGTAAGGATGGAATAAATTATAATAGTGTGTGGAAATGAGTTGTAATGTATACAAAATATACTCTTTTGTTAATCAAGAGCAACTAACAAACCACATGCTGATTGTACTCACACATACATAACCATTATTTATAGAAAAAGTTCCTGAGGATTAAGGAGATTACACACCCATACATGTAATGCCCCTTTGCTTTGATACCGTTTGTAACCTTACTCTTTAATTTGGGTGTAGTTACAAATGATACTGATTAGGGCACTCACCTTACTCAGTAAGCCTTCAGGTGGAGAGTTTTACTTTGTTATAAATATTTGTGCTATTAAATTCACATACCAGTATTCACACAAATGCCAATATCCATCACATTCCACATCAATCATCCACACAAGATACAGTACATTCCATTCACATCCACACAAGATAGTACACAAGTCATTCCCAACCACTATCCACCATTACACATTCACCATGACCTCTCCATAGTATATCAGTGAAACGAACTCCTCAGGTCTGCCAACGTTTTACTCCTGCTTATATAAATGACAATATAGCGAACTCCTCAGGCCTGCCAACGTTATACCATTAGTTATACTTAGGGCAATATAACGAACTCCTCAGGCCTACCAACGTTATATTGTAAAATACGAAAAATAATCACACAAAATAACCCATCCAAACACATCAATGTATTTTCAATAGTATATTCACAACATCCAGACACATCCATGAATTCACCACAATATTCACAACCACGAAGTATTCACAAGCACACAGTATTCACAATCAAACAATATTCACAACTGGATAATTATGAAGGGTTTTTCTCATGCCACACAGTTTTTCATAATTATAAATTATATTCAAAACCATCATTTTTCAAATGCCTAAACCGTTCAAAAATTCATACTCATATATATAAATTTACATACTTGAATTTAATTGGATCAAAATTATTAAAAGCTGCTATAACTTATTCCCTTTACCCGATTCTCGAAGTTCTGCCTAAAACAAATGGGAAATAGAACCCTGTATTCCATAAATCCTAACTTAATCAGTTCAACCCCAGAATATCTATCATTTAACATTTCCTAGGCCCACACACTCCCAATAATTAATTTAATATTAAAAATATCTTACTTACCCTAGTTTTGCGGTGGTGTCCAAGAATTTAGAATCACAATTTTGCTTCAATTAACTTGAAGAGAATCGCCCTAGGAACCTCGTGGTGGTTTTCGATCTTCGAATCAGGTTGAATTCGGGCCAGAATCGAAGAGAGAAAGCAGGGAGTCCGAAGCCCTAGAGAGAGCAAGTGAGGGAGAGAAAATTTTGCAGAAAAAAATGATCTAGGACCTATTTATAGGTTGGCATTCATCGAAGAGTCAAAAAATTTTGCTGACGAACCAAAAAAGGACACTCGCCAACTAGAACATTAGTTTCGTCGATGAATCGTTTAAAAACTTGAATTTTTTCTGTTCTTGGGATCTCCTCGTCGATGAGCACAGGGCACTCGTCGATGAGGCCTTACTGTGCTGCCCTGAAATTTTTCTTCCTTTCCTTTTTATTTATTTTTCTTTTATTTTCTAGGTTCGGGTTATTACAGGTTCTAACCAAGGATGGTGGCCCATTGCAATTGCCATTTGCACACTTAAGATTTTAGCAAGGAACAAATTAAATATCTCATTCAAAAAACTTAAACAGAAAAACACAAATACTGTTATTTTGACGGGTGGATGGTAGAAGATTTGAATCTATACATCTATACCTAATGGTCTCATTTTACAAAGCCTATGAAACACAGGAGTGATGTACCTTTGTGAACAAGTAAGACCAATGACAATAGGCTAATTGAAGGGCATATATGCAACATCTAGCCACAAATAGCAATGGTAGACCACAACTCATGTGTAGTAACCTAAACAATTATAGAAATTATATAAAAAAGGAAGTAGAGAAAAAGAAAATTTCAAAAGGATGTAGTAGGGGAGCGTTCGTCGATGAATTGCCTACTTGGGCACGTCAACGAGGACACGTGTCTCGTCAATGAAAAGAAACTGAGAAGGATGATTTCAGGGCCTAAAATTCGTCAATGAGGGTACGAGTTCGTCGATGAACTCCCTTCTTGCCTTTGTCAATGAGATGATGTGGCTTGTCGATGGGGCCACGTGTCCAAAGGTCTATAACTAGCAAAAAATTGGGATTCAACGAGAGAAATTTATTTATTTTTTCTATTTTTCTCTCTCCTGCTCAGTTTCTCTCCCCTTCTCTCTAGTTTTCTTGCGCTATTTCTCCCCATTTCAACGATCAAAAGCTGCCACGTTGATCATGGGGTCTATAAGTCTGCCAGAGTAGATAGTTGGTTTGACCAACTTGGGCACCATCCCAAAACCAGGGTAAGTAGATTATTGGGGTACTTTTAGTATTACCAAGCTTACCTGAGTTTGGATTTTGTGTTGTATGGAAATATACTGGTGTTTTGTGGAATAAATTAGGATGTTATAATTTTAGGATTAGGGTGTTTTTGGGACCCTGCAGACATGGGTTGAGGATCCCAGTGAATATTTCTAGGAGTTCAGGTAAATTATAGTTCAAAAAATTACGAGTATGTAGGTTCAGGGAAATGTAGTTGATTTATTGAAAATATGTATATATGTATTATTTCAGGATTTTGGGGATAGCACGCCGTGAGCGTGATGATAAAGTTGGAGGCAAGCCTCCCAGCTAGTTAGGTAAGGAAAATGTGTTATTCCAGATAAATTAGAATTTTTACCAATAAAGATAGTATAAGATTATGGGTATTTCCAGAATAGATATTATAGAGTTATGCTAATTATAATTAATGAGTTATTAATTGTTGTGTGGCATGAGTAATATGAGTACAGTTCTTAATTTGTACAAATGTTACAGAATCATGAATAGTTATACAGTTTTATAGAATTAAGACATACAGGATATACAGTTAATTACTGAGCAGATTATACAATATTTATTTCAAAGTTATGATTATCTAGTATTTTACATAATTATGTATTTAACACAATTTAATAGAAAGTATAGTTTACAGTTTTATAGTGAGCATGTTATATACAGTTTACTGAAATCAGCTATACAGTTTTTAGAATATCATGATATACAAATCTTAGAGTCATAACAAACAGTTATACAGTTTTACAGATAAGTTATTACAATATATGTTCAAAATAGACAGTATAGTTAATACAGAACAATTATTACAGTGTTATGGCTATTATAGCATAAATAGAATCATGGTAAACAGTAATATACATGCATATACCAGAGTATTATATATATAGTATCAGACCCTGATGGACCATAACAGATCAGATACAGAGCACGACACTGTAGCTATACAGTGGAGAAAGTGCAATCACACATCTTAGTTAGAGTGTGGCATTTCATGGTCGATTGTGCCATTGGAGAGATTGCAGACTCCTTGGTAATCTGATCTAGGTGGAGGGGAGCAATTGTAGTGCTCCCTAGACAGACTCAGGTTGAGGGGCGAATTGTACCTTAGTGGAGTTATAGTTGACTTATCTTGGAGGGCCGACCAGGATTAAGTCCGGCCTTCAGGGTGCACAATCCTGTCATGAGGGGATTTGAATCATGACATACAATTATCCATCTAGGGAAGTTTTCACAGCTATTATATATATAGAAAGCAATAGGATTACTTATAGCTATTAAACATATATTCCAATAGAAAGTTCAGTAACAGATGTATTTTAAGAAACACAAACTTTATATTTTTATTACATGTTATTTTAGATTCGGTTAATTACAGTATATGTATATAGTTTGCAGAAACTCATATGTCACACACTGGTAATAGCATATTTCGTCTTACTGAGCGTTGTCTCATCCCAGTAATTTAATATTTTCAGGTGATCCAGCTAGTTGGGTAAACTAGGCTCGTAGATAGAGGAGATATCAATTCCGCCCTACTTATAGGGTAAGTAGTTTTTGAGAGAGATGTATTTTTGTATAGATCCTGTTGATTATTTCCAGCGCAATGTTTCCACCACAACCATGTCCCAAGGGACTCTCTCAGACACATTAGAATAAAATGCACATCAACGGCCGTGAATTTCCCATTTTCTCCTTCCTGCCTCGTCTCGTAGTTTTAACACCTGCCAGTACTTTGCATGTAGCAGTGTCCAAACTCTAATGAACATTTGAATCTACGTTATAAATAAGTTTTAAAAAAAAAGTAATTGGCAACTCACAAAACGTGTGGTATTATGGTGTTGGGGGACATGTTTTACATCTCATGTTACCCAAGGATGGAGACTAGTCAACTAACAACCCTAATAGTACTGAAGTCATGAGTCCAAATTCCCAATTATCAATCCATGTTCCTTATTTTGTTATTTAATTTTGGCTTTTTAAAATGCTTAATTATGTCATGTTGTCATTTATGTTCTAAAAATTCATAATGTTGTATATTTTATTAATATAGTAAAATAGAAGATAAAAAATGGATGGTCATAATGAAAACAAAAGATGAATACAAGAAAACTAGTTTTAAGGTTACATCATAGATCTTATGCAACTCTAAGCACATACTCATCCACCAAATTTTTTTATGGAGACACAATTATTTTTAGTATAAAATATAATTAATATAATATTATTTTAAATCTCAGGAGTAGAGAGGAGCATGTGGGATCGCTTTTAGCTCCTTTTGTGGTGTAAGCCTAATAATCAATAAACTCAAAAAAATCGGAAAAAAAACACACCCCAGTCAGTAAAAAGAAAAACAATATGTTAGTAAGAGATTTGAGTAGTTAAAAACTTGATGACCAATTAACTAGTGAAAAAATTTTAACAGGAATGGTTCTTGTATGGTAAGGGGCACTGCCAAAAATTAGAGAAATAAAAACCACAAATGAAAATCAAAAATCAAAAATAGAAACTAAAAACTAGAAACCGGCAACCTACTTGATTAACATTTATAAAACTAATACAAATAAAAAATTTAATTAAAAATGCACATTATCATATTTAAATCAAAATATTTTAAACAATATGATTAAAAAAATAAAAGTACAAATAATACACTTTAAAAATTACAATAATAAAAATTAAATTAGTTATAATTATTTTACTAAATTGTTTTACTTTCAAAATTTACTTTACAATAAAAGTTTTATTAGATATGGTAATTGAAAAATAGTAAAAGTATTTTGTAATTGACATTATTAATATTATTCTTTGAAATTTATGTACATTTTTTTAAAAAATTATATTTAAATTTATATAATTATTTAACTTTATTTTTAATTTAAAAATATATAAAATAAATAATTTATTCCAAAAAATCATTTCTGAATATTAAAATTTTTCGCCACAGGTTATTAGAAACAGATGATAGACATTAATGTATTTTTGGAATTTTTTTTAGTGTAGAAAATAAAAAAATAGTTATTAAACAAAGCCTTAAAAGGTAGGGCTCACTTAAATATGTTATGGGACCCATAAATTTCGACCATTAACTTGGCATTCAACCTACAGGACGACTCTAGTAAGCAGAATGAGTCATGAAGTCCAGCTGCATTAAATGATGTCTCGCTTTGAACGGTCAATGACCAAGGCGGCTTCGTCCATGCATGAAAAATATAGCTACGATGGCCTCAGAAAACCCGTCCGAACTAAAAACCATTTGAACCATGTCCAGCTACACCCCCTTCTTCTTAAAGCGTCACGTTTTTCACAACTCGCTAGTATTAATCTTGAAAGAAGTTGCTCTCAAGCCGCCGCCTTCAATCTCCCCTCTCATGCAATTTCCTGCTACCACTCATCTCATTCTCTATAAAGCAAGGCAACAAACATTAAGTCAGCATTCCCATCAACGGGCAACGGGCATGCATGCCTTGTGGCACGCAACCAACTAGCTTCTATATATTTTCCTTGCTTCTTCCACTTGCCTTTACCACACCCGCCCCTTGATAGTTAGTCTTAATCAATAAATTAATTCAAACATGAGCTTTGCCGTGTCTGCGCGAGGCAGGACACATCAACCCTGCGCAGCCTGTCGAATGCTGCGCCGGAGATGCGACCCCAGCTGCACTCTCGCACCCTATTTCCCCAGCGAAGAGGTCGAGAAGTTCGCTGGCGTGCATAAGGTGTTCGGTGCCAGCAATGTCATCAAAATGATTCAGGTATGTGCAACCGTGTACATTAAATATTAATTAATGGTCAATTAATTCCTCCATTTCAACTTTTCTATTTCTGACAAATTCACGTATCTGTATATATTATGAAGATGGTGGAGGAGAGGAAGAGGGAGGATGCAGTTAATGCAATAGTATACGAAGCCAGGGCGAGGCTGAAGGATCCCGTATACGGCAGCACGGGTGCCATCTTCTACTTGCAGAAGACTGTTGAGGAACTCAAAATACAACTTGAATGGGCGACGGCACGGGCTTCGGAGTTGCAAGAACAAAGAGATGGTTTGTTGGGGATTCTGATGAATGTTCATCAGGTTAATGATTTTGTGGTCCCAATCACAGCGGACGAGCCAGCCTTTAGTGGTAGCAGCTTCTCCGTGGATGACACAGTGACGGGCTACGATCCCCTTAACTTTCCTCTAGAATGTGACTGGAGTTTATGAGCATCGAGGAGTGACCCCCGAGCTGCAGGCATTTGGTTAATTTAACTGGTTACCAGGTTTAGAAGGAAACTGCCATTGTACGTGGAGCCTGGGATTTCTTTATTCAACTCAAAATGATTAAAAAAAAAAAAGAAAACAGAGAGAGAGAGAGAGAGAGAGAGAGAGAGAGAGAGAGAGAGAGAGAGAGAGAGATGTATTGGGAGGGGGTGGGGAACACATACAATTAGGTTTGGAAACGACCTTGTGTTCCAAATGTGGCATGTCAAAATACCATCGGGTGTGTTCTTGTGGTACATGCAATTTACTGGGAGATTATATATTATTCCAGCTGCAACTATGAGAACAATTTGGACAAAGAATCACATGGTTGGCATTGCAGACACCCCAAATTGTCCGGGGTTAATCTAACAAAACGATGCTAAATATTATTTCATAAAATAAAAATACACACGAAAAATCGAGATACTGAGAAACTAAAATTTTACATTGAAAAAGAAGAAAAGAATAAAAATAAACATAAAAGGAAAAAATAAAAATGAGGGGAAAGGATCTTTAGTTCTTCATTCTGGCACCTACGCACACGCACAATAAAAATTCATTTAGGAAATGAGAATTTAAAATTGATTAACTACTTAAGATTGATTGAACAAATTAAAATTGATTAATCAACTTAAATTAGCAAATTAGTCTTAATTTTGATTGATTGATTTGAATTTAATTGGCTAATTAAATTGAATGCAAATCACTTCTAAGTCTTATAAATAGAGGCTTCTGAAAAAGTGAGGACATAAAGATTCGCATAGTGATATAGAGAATTAGTTTGAGAAAGTCATTCAAGCAGTTTTAGTGAGAAAATCAGAGCAAGTTCTGATTGAAAGCTTGAGGAAATTGCTGGAGAGTTTAGCTTCTGAATTCTAAGGTTTTGGAGGTTCTAAAGGTTAAAATTTGGGATTCAAGATTGCAAACAGAGTCAAAGGAAAGGTTGACATAGAACTTGAATATCGAAGTAGCTGAAGACTAAGGTTAGCTTCATTTTTCCCTTTGAGTTTGATTTTACTGAATTCTAAAGGTATACCTTAAAAATTGTTGACTTAAATAGTTTTTGGACTCGAAAAACCCAGATTCTTTAATCTAGATCGAGCCTAGCAAATTGGATTTGGTCCAATATTTGGATCTCAGCCGCTAACCCATTAAACCGAGTCCAATGACTCGTTCCATTGAACCTAGGTTGACCTGACCCATCCAACTAGTGGATCCACAGACCCGAGACCCAAGCAATTTGGATTTGGGTCCATTAATACTTGAGTTAAAGCCCAAGACCTAAATTTCTTAACCCAAATAGTTGGGCTGAGCCCAAATCTTAAAATCCCAAGACCCAAATTGTTTAAATCCATATAATTAGGCTAAGCCCAAATCAAAACCCAAAATGGTGAGCCCAAACATGGGCCAAACTCATACCATGGCCCAAATCAAAACCTTGAATGCTAACTTCAAATACGGGCTGAGCTCATATCATGACCCAAAAATCAAAACTCAAGTTTCTTAGCCCAATTATGGACTAAGCCCAAAATCAGTTTACTCAAACTAAGGTCCAAATAGGTCTGACTCACTATAAAGCCAAACAAAACCCAATTCAAGGCCTAGAGCCAAATAGGAGCCGACTCAATCCTAGACCCAAATAGGATCCAATTCAAAGCCAAACCCAAACATGAATACAAATCAAGCCTTGATCCAAACAAGCTCAATCTTTAACTTAGCATCATTCAGATAAAAGAAATCCATTTGATTTTTAAGAAAATAAAGTAAATGAGGGGAAATGAAACTTATTTGTTGAATCTTGATCCTGGTTTGATTTTATAGGTTCGAAGGTCTCTGTTTCCTGGTGCAAATTTGGTGCTGCAAAAACACAACAAAAACATAAATGAAAATCTAAAAAAAGAGTGGAAAAAAAAAAAAAACAAACAACATAGAGAGATGATGTAGTGACCCGAAGAATAATAGCATTTTAATAATAAGAGGGAAAGAAAATAGATACAGAAACAGAAGGAGGCCGTCCGCGTTCGTCGACGACATTGCATTTTGAGGGAAATAAAAATTTCAGAAAATTACCAAGTTTCGTCGACGAACGCAGGGCTTCATCGACGAAGGTTTAAAGAATTTCGTCAACGAACACAGGGTTTCGTCGATGAGAAAATACCGAGACACGGTTTGGGCTTTTCTGAATTTCGTCGACGAATACAGGGCTTCGTTGACGAACCTGGCCCTATAAATGGTGGACACCTGAGATTTTTATCATTTTCACTGCACCTCTCTCTCTCTCTCTCTCTCTCTCTCTCTCTCTCTCTCTCTACGTCACTCTTTCCCTTCTCTCTTCGTTTTCGACATCGGCAGTGGCCGGATCGACGATCCGAAGCCACCCCGACACTCCTAGTGGAGTTCTCTGCAAATCTACTGGAGCAGATCGTCGGGAAAATAGAGTTGGATTTCATCCCAAATTCAGGGTAAGAGCTTTTAGTCCCTTTTGGGCTTTATGACAGTTATAGGAAATAATATAGGCGAAAAAATACTGATATTATATTCTGGCATATGTTAGTTCAGGGTGTTGTGTAGGAGGCCCTGCTGGTGTTAGGCCAGTTTATTATAGAGGCTTTTCAAAGTTAAGGTAAGAGAAATATGCTATGTTAGGTATTTCTTAAATACTATACAACTTATTTAATTATGAAAATTATGTATTTAAGTATGGTGTGGCTTGTGAATATGAATATGGTACGGGTATATGTTTTACGAATGCTATTTTCATGATTTTACGAATTTTAGTACCATGATTATGTAAATTTCAATACTATGATTTTATGGATTTTAGTACCATGATTATACGAATCTCAGTACCATGATTATACAAATCTCAGTATTATGATAATGCAGTTTCAGTGTTATGAATAAATAATTCTCAGCAGTACGACGTATGAATTACAATACAATTTATGCAGCATCATGGTTATTACGATTACTTCAGAATCATGGTGAATCAGATAGATATGTATAGAAATATATTATATGATATCAGACCCTGTTGGACTTATAGCTACAGAGCACGGTACCGTTGCTACAGATATTATGTTACTTTATCAGTATAACCACCTATTCAGATAATACGTAGTAAGGTCGATCACCTAGGCTCTTGAAGAGGTTAGGCTCCCCATTTAGATATGGGTTGAGGTGGGCAGGTCAACTGACGGAGTATAGTGATTTATTCCTAGTTGGCCAATCAGGATAAATCCAGCCTACGGACCGCACAACCCTGTCATGAGAGGGCAAGTCATGACACACAGATAGCCATAGGGAACAGTTTTAGTTACTATTACATACTTACGGATTTACAGAAACAGGGACCATACTTATGTACACTAGAAGTACTTTGAATTACAACCTATAATACTGCTACGTTAAACAACATGGAAAGGGGTGGTGTATTTTATTATTTGTACTATACTTTCGTATTCAGTTATTCATATTTATATGAAAACAAATTTTATGATATATAGTAGCTCACTTGCCACACACTAGTAATAGCATATTTCTTCTTACTGAGCGTTGGCTCATCTCAGTGTTGAAACATTTTTCAGGTGATCCAGGTAGGCGAGCAAATTAGGCTCGCAAATAGAGGGGTGTCGGTAGTGCCCTGTCAGCAAAGTGAGTACAGTGGAGGATTTTTATATTTGCCCTAGTTAGCTGAGGGTAATTTGGGGATTCAGTGATATGGGTATATTTTAGGGAACACGATAGTACTCTGGTATTGGTTTTGGTATTGTATGTAATGATTTATGGTTATGTTTATATGATTTTCGCTTCTTG
The DNA here is from genome assembly GCF_029873635.1 of Malania oleifera. Taxonomy (NCBI): domain Eukaryota; kingdom Viridiplantae; phylum Streptophyta; class Magnoliopsida; order Santalales; family Ximeniaceae; genus Malania; species Malania oleifera. Next base: position 56,378,751 of record NC_080426.1, read on the forward strand.
CTACTTAGGTTAATGGTTGGGTTTACCCCCAACATGGTATCAAAGCATGTAGAATATTAGTGGAAAAAAAAAATCAAATCAGTTTATTAAGCAGGTCGTTACAGATGAGCTGAATGAAGGGATCTACAAAAGAAAAAGAGAAGGTGTAGAGATGTGAAAGAAAGAGAAGAAAGGCAAGAGAAGAAAGCTGGGAGAAGGAGAGGAGTGAGAAGAAGAGAGTGCAGAAGGCTATGAAGAGAAGAGAGAGAAGAAAGAAAGCGAGGAGAGAGAAAACCCCGGCAAAATGATAGAGAAAAGAGAAAAAATGATTTTTATATGAGGGTAGTGGGACACGTGTCATGTCCGTACGGTGACACATGTCACAATCTAAGCCAAGTATTTGGTTGGGCGGTGTGGCATGATCTCCACCGTCCGACCTGCGTTTTCTCTAGACACACTACAAAAGATCAGGATATTAGTGATGAATTTATAAGTATTAGTGACGGTTTTAAAATAGTTGCTATATTTATCGTTACTACTAACTATTAGTGATGAATTCTAAATTAGTCACTAATTATGGAGTATTTGTGATGGATTATAATCGTCACTAAAACCCTAATACCGTCACTATAAATTCTACATCGGCTCAGGTTAAATTCGTTACTAATACTTGGGTATTAGTGAAGGATTCAAATTCGTCACTGATAGTAAGGTATTAGTGACGAATTATAAATTTGTCATTGATAGTAGGGTATTAGTGAAGGATTCAAATTCGTCACTAATAGTAGAGTATTAGTGACAAATATAAAAACCGTCACTAATACCCTACTATTAGTGACGAATTTTAATCCTTCACTAATACTCATTATTAGTGACAAATTTTTAAATCGTCATTAATACTCTACTATTAGTAACAAATTTGAATCTTTCACTAATAATTAAAAAAATTTTAAAGACCTTTAGTGCTAATTTTTTTTAATCATCAATTCATATAAAAATCTGTAATCACATTTTCGCATACATAACCTGAAACCATAATTACTACAAAATTCGTAAATCATTCAAAATTTTGAATTCAAATACAATTCAATTAAAATAAAGAAATAACCTCTGTTCAGACAACAAAAAAATTTCAAAATATTCAAAATTCAAATACAAATACTAGTACAAATTCAAATTAAAATACAAAAATTCTATTTGTTCAAATAACAATAAAAATTACAAAGAAATAATTAAAAAGTTGCATTTGACAACTATAGTGCAAGCATACCACATCAGCAATCCCTGTTATCTGTTTCGAACTACTCAGATGATGCCACATGGTAGGGTGACATCATGCTAACGTCACCTTGTTGTAGAATTTTAAAAAATAAAATCAAATCAAATCAAATTTTGGGAGCTATAAACGCCGCAAACATCTCAGATAGTCCAAACAACTTGAATGTGACGACTCGGATTTGGGAACTCTAATAACTGCAAACCTTCGAGATAGCCAGAGCAACTTGAATGGGACCATTCAGACTTTTGGAACTATAATCGCAGCAAACATTTGAGATAGTCAGAACAACTTAAAAGGGTCTACTCAGATTTTGGGAACTATAGACACGAAAAACATCTGAGATAGTAAAAACAACTTGAATGTGACTAATTGGATTTGGGAACTCTAATCTCTGCAAACTTTCAAGATAGTCAAAGCAACTTGAATAAGACCATTTAGACTTTGGGAACTATAATCGCTTCAAACATATGAGATGGCCAAAACAACATGAATGCGACTACTCAAATTAACGAGATAGTCAAGGCAACTTGAAAGTGACTACTTGGATTTGGGAACTAATGCCCCAAATATCCAAAGTAGGCAGAACAACTTGGAAGTGATTACTTGGATTTTTGGGAACTAATGCCTTCTCTGAAGTAGAAAAAATAATTTGGAAGGAACTACTTGGATTTAGGATGCCCCATGCCCTAAATAGAACACAAACCATTTCGATTTGTGGAAGACAATGAATTTCGAATGGGTGACAAATCGAATGAACATTATTTAAAAAATTTACACAAGAAAGTTTGTATGATATGAGTATGATGATGCATGATATGAAGACACATATTTACCTTACTCATGCTATGATTTTTACAAAAATGCAAGTAAATGACTTCTTTTCACATTTGATGCAATGCATGTAATGTATGAAGATGCATAAACCTCCCTTGATGTGTTCCTAAAATTTGCTATTTTAGGCCCTCATTTACCTATGCTTTGTTCTCATTTACTATGTAATTACCCATTCTTATCCTAGTTCGGATTTATGCGTGGTTTGTTCATGTTTTAGAAAATTGGAGCTTAAACTGAGGAATTAAGCAATACAATAAGCCAAGGAAGAAATTAGGAAGCACAAGGCTTACCCGAGTGCTCGACTAGGTCTCTAAGTCCTCATTCCATCCAAAGCAACATGACCCTATTCGACCATTTGGTGCAATTAACTAGGCAATCAAATTGGGTGACCAAGTCATGCAATGAAGACTCCAAAGTGCTGATTAATTGAAGAATCACATAATACCTCGACCAAGGCAAGACCAAGAGATCCTGAAGGTTCAACCAAGTCGAGAAAGCCAACAACTGAACAAGAAGATTTTCCAGATTGGCTTGACGAGGTGAAGTCATGGTGTGACCAGGTCGACGGTGTTCGAATTCAGAAACTGCTGCGTGAGATTTTTGGCGAAACTTTCTTTATTTGAATTAAGTTGCTTGTAAACCCTTTTGGGTAGAAAATAAAAGTTCAAATAGGTGATTCTGGTTCCTTTTTGGCTCCTTTTTGGTTAGTGATAGACCTAAGTTCCGATTATAGCTATTTAGATTAGTTTTCATTTCATTGCTTTGTTTCAATTTCAAGTTGTAAGTTGTAATTGTGGTTCTCTTTCGGTGCTTTAAAGGCCTAGTGACAAGCCTCGAGTCTAATTGGTGCCATTTAGATTAGGTTAAGTTGGTTCTTTGTTGGTGTTTCGAAGATTTTATGAAACCTCGAATCCAATTGGTGCCAAGTAAAGTAGATTTTAATATCTTTTCAATTTACGTGCTTTGAATAATTTCAATTCAATTTCAATAAAAGTATGCTTTCAATCTCATCTTTTAATACCTTATCTTTAATTTTATGCAATATGAATAGCTAAATCTTTAGTTCTCGGGTTGTGATGAAACCCTAGGCCAGAGCTAATAGCTAGGTCTCAGTTAATTGTGCATAATAGGGTTCAGTTATTAAACAAGTAATCCATGTTCGCTAGATAGGGTATACCCCGGTTCCCAGGTTCCCAATCGTGCTCTAGATGATTGGTGTTATAACGACCCGAAGAACAATGGTATTTAAACACTAAAGAGGGAGAGAAATAGAAACAGAAAAAGAAGGAGGCAGCAGGCTTCGTCGACGACGTTGCACTTTGGATGTAATAACCCGGAAGTTTTACACAGGACCTTGTCGACAAACACAGGAAGTTTGTTGACAAGCTCATAAGTAGGCCTAATTGACGAAGTTATGCCTCGTCGACGAGAAGATGTCGAGAGGGGTTTTTGGGCAGTCTGAATTTCGTCGACGAGGAGATAGGGTTTGTCGACGAAATTACTTAAGGACTCATCGACAAGGTGACGTGTCTTGTTGACGAATTCACCTCTATAAATAGTGAAAACTCGGATTTTTGGATGAATTTCCAGCGCAAACTCTCCCTTCCTCTCTATAAAATGCACCTCACTTCTTCTCTCTTCGATCCTGTCATCGCTTCTCACCGGATTGAAGATCTGAGGCTACCATGACGCTCCTGACAAAGTTCTCTGCAAGTCTACTGGAGCTGATCATGAGAGAAGTTGGTTTGGAATTTATCTTAAATCCAAAGTAAGGTATTTTATTCAGATTATGCCTTCCTTGTAGTTATAAGAAATGTTGTAGGTAAGAAAATACTGATGTTTTGTTTTAGGGGATGTTGTTTTCAAGGTGTTAAGTGGAGAACCCTGCGAGTATAGGGCTAGAGTTTAGTGAGAGGCTTTTCAGATTTAAGGTAAGGGAAATATGCTATGTTAGGAGATTTACTTATGTTATCAGAAATTTATATATATATATATATATATATATATATATATGTATATATATGCATGTATACCAAATGTTATACAGAATATGAATTTTTAAAGTATGTGTGGCCTGAGTACATGATATTGATATGGAATTTTATGCATTTTTTCTGTATTTCAAGTTATACAAATATAGTTAGATATTTGTAGATTTTATACAGATAGAATATATGTACATATACAGTTTTATTCAAATAATTATGCAAACAGATATATATAACAGTATACAGATAATTATTCAGAACAGTATATACAGTGTATATAGAAAGCTATGTTTTCCTAAATGCCATAACACTCAGTGTATATAGATAGTTTATACAAACAGTTTATAAAGACAGATTGTACAGTTATAACATCTAGATGTTACAGTTATTCAGATATCACAATATTTACAGCACATAATTATGGTGTTATGGTTATTTTGGAAACATGATGAAAACATTAAATATATATATATATATATATATATATATATATGTATTGATATAGTATCACATCCTTGTGGAAAGAGTACAGACAGATAAAGTTTATAGAGCACGGTACCGATGCTAATACAGATAGAGTGCAACCACATATCTCAGATAGTGTGTGGGTACCGTCAACTGTGCTCGGAGAGTATGCAGCTCCTCAGTTCGCTGGGTTGAGGGGGTCAATTTGACGAGGTAACAGCCAATCCTGTGCCTAGGAGAGTATGCAGTTTGGTCAGGTTAAGGTAGTGTAGAGTATAATGACTTTCTTAGAGGACCGACCAGGTTAAGTCTCGCCTACGGGCCGCACAACCCTATCATGAGGGGTGTATTCATGACATACAAAGTCCCAGGGAAAGAGCACAGTTATATATATGTATACAGTTTTACAGCTTTTATTGTATATAGTATGTTATAGCAGTATGAATGATACAAAGTTCAGATGATACAAATGTTTTAAGCTACTATACATGTACTTTACAGATTTGCTAAATCATGCAGTTTTATATATATATTAATGTTAATGCTATAGTTTTACGACTCGGTCGCCACACACTAGTAATAGCATATTTCCACTTACTGAGCGTTGATTCACCTCATTACTTTAACATTTTTCAGGTGAGCCAGCTAGTCGAGCAGATCAGGCTCGCGGATAGAGATCACGTGGTCACCCTAGTTATAGGCTAAGCTTTTGTGTAGGGTTTTGTATTTTTGGGGTAGTTGACACTAGAGAGAGAGATGTATTATGTAGCTATGGTTGCAAATACTGAATTCTGGTATTGTATATATATTTATACGTGGTTATGTGATTTATGTTTTCTGCTACATAGGGGTGCCCATTATATTTAGATATTAAAGTAATTTGTTATTATTATTAATATTATTATTATTATTATATATAAATGGTGAGAATTTTGAGGATGTGACAGTTTGGTATCAGAACCTAGGTTATTAGGTTCTGCAGACTCTAGAGTGCAGCGGAAAACAATACCAAAATATAAGTAAAAAAAAATATTTGAGGTTTTGTTCTGTGGTCTAGATATAAGATTTTCATGGTGGTTTCTGTTTTTTTTTTTTCCTGAGGTGACGATTTCAGGAAAACCATAGTAAACTATCAACGAGTCATGTGTTTGGGCTACATGATTGGATTTTGGGGTTAGGATCAGGAGGGATGGTTAAAAGAGAATTTAAAGTTTTAGTTAAATTGAATAAGTTAGGTCTGTATGAGAAATAGGATTCTGAAACGGTGTTCTCTATATTTGCAGGATGGACCTAGGAGGCAGTAGCGCTCATGCTAGTGGGAACGATGGTGTCGGGCCTTCTGATGTAGGAGGTATAGATTCAGATGTTGTGCTACGTAGTGTGACTCAACAAGTTATAGTTGAGATAGTGGAGAGTTCTAGAGAGCAGGGAGGTCCATCTCCAGTTCAGAAATGCACCATAGAGAAATTCATGAAGATGAATTCGCCAGCTTTTTCTGGAGCGATTGACCCTGCAGTTGCTGAGAACTGGGTGCAAGAGGTAAAGAAGATTCTAACAATACTTCATTGCACTGATGAGCAGAGAGTTTTATACGCTATGTATAGATTGGCAGGGGAGGCTGAGAGATGGTGGTCGTCCACTAGACTATTGGAGGAGCAGATGGCTATACCAGTGACGATGACTTGGGCTCGATTCAGAGACGTGTTCCTCTATAGATATTACCCTGCCTCAGTCAAAGAGGCTAGAGTACAAAAGTTCCTAAGTCTGTCCTAGGGGTTGATGACAGTCCAACAGTACGCGGCGAGATTTATCGAGCTCTCACGTTTCTGCCCATATATTGTCCCCGATGAAGTGAAGAAGGCGAGAATGTTTGAGAGGAGCTTGAGGTGAGATATTTACAGGCAGGTGGCAGTACTGAGGATCTAAGATTTCTTAGAATTGGTTGTTAGGACTATTATAGCAGAGGAAAGTTTGCTCAGAGGGACTGAAATGCAAAGTAAGAAGAAGAAGACCGCACCCTTTAGTGTTCAAGCCCGTCCTAGTCGAGGCCCTTGGAGAGGAGGTAGATCTGGCGAAGGCCAAAGGCAGATGGTAGAGCATGGGAGATTTCAGGGTGGACAGTTTCTTACCATTTGTCCTAGATGCGGACGGAAGCACCCTAATGAGTGCCGGATGGGGGAGAATGTCTGTTATCATTGTGGGAGGCCTAGCCATATGGCTCGATCATGTTAGATGTCTTCGGATTACGCACCAGCTCCGAGGCCATTTCGAGGAGGATACAAGATGCCCTGCGGAGGTCAGCAGAGAAATACCGCACCGGCTAGGGTTTATGCGTTGACCCTGGGAGACACCGAGATAGTTGGAGACGTGGTTACAGGTATCCTTACTGCTTTACCATATACAATTATTTTTTTATTTGATACAGGTGTCACCCATTCCTTTATATCGGCAGGATATGTGAAAATAGCTGGAATGGAGACAACCATTAAATATAGAACTGTCTATGGGTACGCCGATGGGGTCTATGGTGAAATACAGGAGGATACTTCAGAATTTTCTAGTAGATATTCAGGAGAGGGTATTATCAGCTGATCTAATGGTTTTAGATATGCAGGGGTTTGATGTAATATTGGGTATGGACTGGCTAACTACTCAGCATGCCAGTGTAAATTGCCATCAGAAAGAAATTATTTTCAAACCCCTGGGCAAGCAGGAATACAAATTCATGGGTTCACGTGTATGTGCCTCACCATAACTAGTGTCGGCTATTCAAGTGAGGATACTGCTACAGGGTGATTGTCAGGGGTATGTCACATATATAAAAGAATTGCCAAAAGAAGAATTGAGACAAGCTAACATACTAGTAGTGAGGGAATTCCTAGATGTATTTCCAGAAGAATTGCCTAGTTTGCCACCTGACTGTGAGATTGAGTTTACTGTAGATCTGTTTCCAGGATCTGCACCAATATCGAAACTACCATACCGTATGGACCCAGTAGAGTTAAAAGAATTGAAAGAACAGTTATAGGAATTGCTAAATAAAGGTTTCATCAGGCCCAGTGTGTCACCTTGGGGTGTGCTAGTTTTGTTTGTGAAAAGAAAATATGGAACCATGAGATTGTGCATCGATTATAGGGAGATAAACAAACTGACAGTAAAGAATAAATATCCTCTCCCTAGGATCGATGATTTATTTGATCAGCTTCAGGGGACCCAAGTTTACTTTAAAATTAACCTGCGGTTGGGTTACCATCAGGTGAAAGTTAAACTAGAGGACATTTCGAAGACCGCATTTCGAACCAGATATGGCATTACAAGTTCTTGGTGATGTCATTTTGATTGACTAATGCACCAGCAGTATTTATGGATTTGATGAATCGGATGTTCCATCAATACTTGGATCAGTTTGTGGTTGTGTTCATCGATGATATACTGGTCTATTCGTGAAGTTTTGAGGAGCACAAGCATCATTTGAGACTGGTGTACAAAGTATTGAGGGAAAGGAAATTATATACAAAATTAAAGAAATATGAGTTCTGGTTAAAGCAAGTTACTTTTCTCGGCCATATGGTCTCTGAAGTAGGAGTATCAGTTGACCCGAGTAAGATAGAGGTTGTGGTGAGTTAGGAAAGGTAGGGAAGTATTCAAGAAGTCAGAAGTTTTCTGGGATTAGCAGGCTACTACTGGCACTTCGTAGATGGATTCTCCAGTTATCAGGTTCGTTGACGCGACTAATGAGGAAAAATGTAAAATTTGAATGGATTGACGACTGTGAATGAAGTTTTCAGTAGTTAAAGCGACGGCTAGTTTCAGCTCCGGTATTAGCTATTCCATCAGGGGAGGATAGGTTTGTAATATATAATGATTCCTTTTTGAAGGGTCTTGGATGTGTGTTGATGCGGCAAGTCAGGGTTATTGCATATGCGTCTAGGCAGCTTAAAGAGTATGAGAAAAATTATCCTGTCCATAATTTAGAGCTTGCTGTGGTGGTGTATGCTCTCAAAATCTGGAGGAATTACCTATATGGTGGAAAGTGTGAGATTTTCACGGATCACAAGAGTCTAAAATATTTCTTTACCCAGAAAGAGTTGAATATGAGGTAAAGAAGGTGGCTAGAACTCATTAAAGATTACGATTGCACGATTAGTTACTATCTCGGGATGGCGAATGTGGTGGCAAATGCTCTGAGTAGGAAATCCAGGAGATCAGCACTGGCAGTCATGGAGATTCCACATTCAATTTTAATGGATTTTGAGAAACTCAGTTTAAAGTTAATAGAGGAGAGTCCTCAGGTAGTCATTGTCAGCCTAGTGGTTCAGCCTACGCTTTACAAGAGGATTGAAGCAGCTCAGGGTGATGATGCAGAGTTGGCAACGGTAATGGCTAGAGTATGAGATGGTCAGGGTGAGGAATTCAATATATCAAATGACAGAGTTCTGCGATTCCATAATAAGCTCTGTGTTCCTACGGATACCAAGATCAGAAGAACTATACTCAATGAGGCTCACAAATCCCTATACATCGTACATCCAGAAAGCACTAAAATGTATCAGGATCTGCGGGAGTGTCTTTGGTGGGGTGGAATGAAAAGGGAGATAGTCAAGTTTGTACAGCAGTGCTTGACGTGCCAATAGGTTAAAGCTGAGTACCAGAAATCGGTAGGACAGTTGCAACCATTGTTCATTTTAGAATGGAAATAGGATCAGGTTTCGATGGATTTCGTTATGGGATTACCGTCAATGCGTCAAGGGTTGAATGCAATTTGGGTAGTTATGGATCGTTTGACGAAGACTGCACATTTTTTCCCTATTAAAGTCAGCTACTCAATGGACAGACTGGAAGAGATATATGTTCAGGAGATAGTTCGTGTCCATGGTGTACCGGTATCCATAGTTTCAGACCAAGATCCTCGATTTACTTCACGATTTTGGAAAAGTTTTTAGGAGGCTATGAGTACTCGACTAGCATTTAGCACTACGTTCCATCCCCAGACAGATGGCCAGACTAAGAGGATGATCCAGATATTAGAAGATATGCTCTGTGCGTGTGTGCTGGATTTTGGGGGTAGTTGGACTCAGTTTCTACTACTAGTTGAATTTGCTTATAGTAATAGCTACCAGGCTAGTATCAGCATGGTTTCATACGAGGCATTGTATGGTAGGAGATGTCATTCTCCTCTCTTCTGCGATGAAGTAGGTGAAAGGCGAGTGTTGCGTCCAGAAATGGTGCGGCAGGCTTGTGACAAGGTCTGACTAATTAAAGAAAGAATCAGTACAGCACAGAGTCGGCAGAAAAGCTACGCGGACACTCGCTACCGAAAGTTAGAGTTTGATGTGGGAGATCGAGTGTTTTTTAAGATAGCTCCTCGGAAAGGAGTTATGAGGTTTAGGAAGAAGGGTAAGTTGAGCCATAGGTATATTGACCCTTTCAAGATACTAGAGAGAATAGGGTTAGTTGCCCATAGGCTAGCTTTGCCGCCAGCTTTGGATCGAATTCATGACGTGTTTTATGTTGCTATGTTAAGCAAATACATCCCAGACCCATCCCACATAATCAGCTATGTAGAGATAGAACTTAAGGATTCACTAGCTTATGAAGAGATGCTAGTACAGATTTTAGATAGAAAGACACAAGAACTGCGTACTAAAGAAATCCAGCTGGTGAAGGTTTTATGGACGAACCATATTGTAAAAGAAGCTTTTTGGGAACTCGAGGATGAAATTAAAAAGAAATACCCACATTTTTTCTAAAAGTGATCAGATAATGTAAATAGTTAGGTAATGTTTCTTTTGCAGGTACATGTACTATTTAGATAGTAAGTAGTTTTAATTTTATTTGTGTAATCTCCCAGAACATAAAATATAACCACAGTATTCCTCTGCCATAAGCGAGGGTAAGTAATAAATTAAGTAGACCCATTACCTTTACGGGATGATAGAGTGTATAATGGTGTTCAATCCAGATAGTAAATTTTGAGGATGAAATTTTATAAGGAGGGGAAAATGTAACGACCCGAAGAACAATGATATTTAAATAATAAAGAGGGAGGGAAATAGAAACAAAAACAGAAGGAGGCAGCAGGCTTCGTCGATGACATTGCACTTTGAAAGTAATAATCCGGAAGTTTTACACAGGGCCATAGGGAGTTCGTCGACGAGCTCATAAGTAGGCCTTGTCGACAAAGCCACGCCTCATCGACGAGAAGATGCCGAGAGGAGTTTTTGGCCAGTCTAAATTTCATCGATGAGGAGGTAGGGTTCATCGATGAAATTACTTAAGCACTCGTCAATGAGGTGACGTGTCTTGTCAATGAATCCAGCTCTATAAAAAGTGAAAACTCAAATTTTTGGACGAATTTCCAGTGCAAACTCTCCCTTTCTCTCTCTAAAATGCACCTCACTTCTTCTCTCTTCAATCCTGATTCCTTTTCTCGCCAGATTGAAGATCTGAGGTTACCACGACGCTCCTGGCAAAATTCTCTACAAGTCTGCCAGAGGTGATCGTGGGAGAAGTTGGTTTGGAATTCATCCCGAATCCAGGGTAAGGTATTTTATTCAGATTATGCCTTCCTTGTAGTTATAAGAAATGTTGTAGGTAAGAAAATGCTAATATTTTGTTCTAGAGGATATTGTTTTCAGGGTGTTGAGTGGAGAACCCTGCGAGTGTAGGGCTAGAGTTCAGTGAGAGGCTTTTCAGATTTAAGGTAAGGAAAATATGCTATGCTAGGGGATTTACTTATGTTATCAGAAATTATATATATATATATATATATATATATATATATGCATGTTTACCAGATGTTATAAAAAATATGAATTTTTAAAATATGTGTGGCCTGAGTACATGATATTGATTTGGAATTTTATGCAGTTTTTCTATATTTCAAGTTATACAGATATAATTAGATATTTGCAGATTTTATACAGATAGAATATGTGTACATATACAGTTTTATTCAGATGATTACAGAGAGAGATATATATAATAGTATACTGATAATTATTCAGAACAGTATATACAATGTATATAGAAAGTTATGTTTTCCTAAATGCCATAACACTTAGAGTATACAGATAGTTTATATAGACAGTTTATAAAGACATATTATACAGTTATAACATCCAGATGTTACAGTTATTTAGATATCACAGTATTTACAGTACAAAATTATGGTGTTATGATTATTTTGGAAACATGATGAAAACAGTAAATATATATATATATATATATATATTTATATAGGTGTATTTATATAGTATCACATCCCTATGGAAAGAGTATAGACAGATACAGTTTATAGGGCATGGTACCGATGCTAATATAGATAGAGTGCGACCACATATCTCAGATAGTGTGTCGGTACCGTCAACTGTGCTCGGAGAGTATGCAGCTCCCCAGTTCACTGAGTTGAGGGGGCCAATTTGACGAGGTAGCAGCCAATCCCGCACCTTGGAGAGTATGCAATTTGGTCTAACTGAGGTAGTGTAGAGTATAGTGACTTTCCTAGAGGGCCAACCAGGTTAAGTCCTGCCTATGGGCCGCACAACCCTGTCATGAGGGGTCATATCATGACATACAGAGTCCCAAGAAAATAGCACAGTTATGTATATGTATACAGTTTTACAGATTTTATTGTGTATAGTATGTTATAGCAATATGAATGATAGAAAGTTCATATGATACAAATGTTTTAAACTACTATACATGTGCTTTACAAATTTGTCAGATCATGTAGTTTTATATATATTAATGTTAATGTTATAGTTTTACGACTCGGTCGCCACACACTAGTAATAGCATATTTCCACTTATTGAGTATCGACTCATCCCATTACTTTAACATTTTTCAGGTGAGTCAGTTAGGTGAGCAGATCAAGCTTGCGGGTAGAGATCACTTGGTCACCCTAGTTATTGGGTAAGTTTTTGTGTAGGGTTTTGTATTTTTGGGATAGTTGAAACTAGAGAGAGAGAGAGAGATGTATTACGTAGCTATGGTTGCAAATATTGAATTCTGATATTGTATATATATTTATATGTAGTTATGTGATTTATGTTTTCTACTACATAGGGGTGCCCATTATATTCAGATATTGGAGTAATTTTTTATTATATTTATATAAAAAAAATGGTGAGAATTTTGAGTATGTGACAGGTGCGCCCTGACTACCCTATGCCACTTGAGCGGGTTACGCTAAGAAGGAATTCATGTTCGCTGGATAGGGTATACCCCATCTCTTGATCGTGCTTCGAACAATTGGTGCGACCCGACTATCCTATGCCACTTGAGTGAATGACTTATCTTGGAAACCCTAATATGGATAATTGACCGAGCCTAAGTATAGCTCACTGAAATTAGAAATAACTTCCCAAGAAGGGGGGTGAATTGGAATCTTTTTAATTTTAATACTTTTTAATCTTGTTCTTTAGATACTAGATAGAGCACAACAAATAATATATAGACACACCTTAGAATACTTGTAATTTAACCAAACAAGATAATCAATAAAGTTTAAACAATTTAATTACTTAATCAAGGATAATATATATTTTGTTGATTTCCCTGTGAATATGTATCACCTGCTTTGAATTAACTTCCGGTATGTACCTTTCTTGATTAAGATTTCCGCAGATTAACCAACGTACTCCCTTTTGGGTTTCCGCAAAAGGTTAATCAAAAACGTACTTTCTAAAATACCAAGAATCTTTATTTCTTTCTCTTTAAAACTTATTACTTGCACTTTGAAATCATACAACACAGAAAATAACGTATATAAAATAGAGAGAAAGACACAAGATTTTTACGAGGTTCGGCTTCAAAGCAGCCTACGTCCTCGCCCTTGGCAAAATACCAAAGGTTTCCACTATTGTAGTTCCGTTACCGGGTGGAACAAAACCTGTTTACAATCACTCCTTTGGTCAAGGCTAGATCCCGCCTTCTCCAAACAATATATCCTTGTTTGGTCAACATTCCAACAGCCTGGAAACGTTCAAAATCTACAAAAGAAATATCAAAACCTGATGTACAAGAGAAGCTCACTCAAAGAGCATATTAGTACAAATAAGAACTATGTACTCCAAAAGATAAAATATCAACAATGAAATAAACTTTTAAAACTTTTCAAAGAATTCACCAAAATCCTTTTCTCCAAATGAGAAATCAGTAATTCTTCAAGATTTGATGAACAAAATATCAGAACAACAATACGTTCAGCTTTGCAAGAGATTGAGTAAGAGATATTAGAACAAGAGAGCTTTAAGAGAGTTTTCAATACTTGGATAAATTTCTTAATTCACAAGAACCATATATTTATAGGCTTTCAAGTGGGTTCCCTTGTTGTAAGAGTTTCCTTAACAAGTTTCCCAAGTTATTTAGAAAATTTGAGTTTCAAACGGCTATATTTTAAAAATAAGAATTTTAAAAATTTTGTCCGTTGAACAGTGTTCAGTTGACTGAAGTATCGTGGTCAGTCAACTGAAGTTCCTTAAACCCTTAAAAATTTGAACTAGATACAGGATCAGTCAACTGAAGTCAGAGTTCAGATGACTGAAATCGCAGGTTTACTTGACTGAGGTCACAGGTTCAGTCGGCTGAAGTGTCTTATACTTTCAAAAATTAAAACAGGATACAGGGTCAGTCATCTGAAGTCAGAGTTCAGATGACTGAAATCGCAGGTTCAGTTGACTGAGGTCACAGGTTCAGTCGACTGAAGTTACTGCTGCAACTCTCTGCCTGTTCTGAAAATTCTTCAGTCAGCTAAACTTATTCTTCGGCTGACTGAAGTAATTCTTCAGATGTCTGAACTCAATGTTCAGTCAACTGAAGTCTTTACTTCAGTCATCTGAACTAAAAAGTTCAGTCAACTGAAGTCTCTACTTCAGTCTTCTTTACTTTCTTTTAAAAAAAAAAACTTTTGTTCTCTCGTGAAATAAATATTTGATTAAATAAGTCTTTAAACATTAATAATCTCTTAGAAAAAGCTTCAAAATATATTTCAAAGATATTTTGCCTTTTGAAATACTTACATATATGTTTCCTAGGCCTTCAAGCTTGAGTGCTCTCATCTCTTGAGATATTTTAAACAATTTTCTTGAGCTTCAACAATATCAGACCCTTCATGAATCTTTGAGAAGATATCTTCATATTTGACTTATATTTTATTCTTCTCATAAATCATACTTGATCTAAATTTGAGCTTTTGCTTTGAATCACACTTGATTCATATTTCCTGAAACATCAAAACTCAACTTTTTTTAAGTTAAATTATCCTTTGTTTGTTATCACCAAAATCAATTGAAAGACCTTGCTAGGCCAACACTCACTAAAGGCTAGGGTGGATTCATAACCAGAGACTTGCTTTCATAGATAATTTAATTCAATTTACTTGCCTTCGTAGTTTAATAGAAAAACCCAAAATTCCATATTTTCATTATTGTTTTGGCGTAGTAAGCTAGATTAAGGTTGGTTTAGCACTGAACTAGAGTCCTTGAGATTGACACTCGACTCACTCCTTATTCTACTTAACTTGGGATTAGTTAGGTTTTATAAATATTATCTTTTGTAGTTAAGGACCTAACTCTTGGAGAGCCTACCAAATTTTAGCGTCGTTGTCGGGGACTCGGTTACGGTAGTGAGCCAATTTATAGTATAGTCTACTATGTATTTGTATTTTTTCTTTATCTAATTTTATTCTTTTATTTGATATTTGAAGTCATGATTATGAGTTGAATTTGTATATGCTGGGTTTGCAATCTTTGGATCTCGAGTTAGTGCATATAGACCCGGCTCTCGCCACGTCCCGGAGCACGGGTGCCTTGGGGTCGGCGAAATAAAAATAATTATATATTTTTAGGAAAAAATAGGAATATTGAAGTCGCTACTAACCTTTTAGTGTGGTTAGAACACTTGATTACAACCTAATTAAGGGTAGAATCGGTCTGCGTTACCAAAATTGGGATCGAGAATTCGGTTACGCGAGGGGAAGGTACGAGCACCCCTACACGCCCATTCTTACGAACAGTACCTAATTAATTATGAAATTATCTCAAAGTAAATTTTATAAAGTCTTTTATGTTACTCCACTTGTGAATTTACAAATGCACGTGCAAAATAAATAAATAAATAAACAAATTATACAAAAATATACGTAATATATATATATATATATATATATATATATATATTGCCTCAGAACTAAGGTACGTGAAGTTTAAAATGTTTGTACCCTTTTTATTGCAATCATAGGGATGAAAATCAAGAAAATATTTTATAAAAATAAATACCGTAGTACATATAAGACCAAATAACAAAAATACTAAAAATAGTAATAATATTATTAATAATGATAATAATAATAATAATAATAATAATAATAGTAATAATAATACTATGATAATGCTTCATGCCATAATAATAATAATAATAATAATTATTTTTATTATTATTATTATTATTATTATTATTATAACAATAACACCTAACATACAATATAATAAAAAGTACTAATAATAATCATTATGATGATACACACATCTAATATCTTATAAGTACGATCATACTAATATGAAAATAATTAATCCCCAAGTAAATAATATATACGCATTGGAAAGAAAAAAAATAAAGTTATGGAAGTCATTCAAATAATGAATCTACTATGAATAATACACATTAATAATAAATAGATATGTCATAAGATGGAAACCCTAAAAATAAATATGGAAATAATATGGACTTCCTAAAATTAATTCACAAGCTATTCGGAAGTGACTAAACCCTAAACATATAAACATTGACATTAAACAAACGTCATAATAACAAAAGCCCTAAATAATTATAACCTTGAGTATGAATAATACTTACTCAACATCTATTGTTAAATAGTGTACCCTAATTTATTTAGTAAGCATAGTGAATACCCTATACATTAAAACCTGAGTAAATATTAGAAAGAAGAAAAATCCTGCAAAAAATAAATTGACGTCAAATATATATATATATATATATATATATATATATATATATATATAACCTGAATAAATATTATTACAAAAAGGAGAAAAATCCTGCAACAAATAAATTGACGTCAAATACACACACACACACACACACATATATATATAACCTGAATAAATATTATTACAAAAAGGAGAAAAATCCTGCAAAAAATAAATTGATGTTAGATATACAAAAAAAAAAAAAAATTAGATTTAAAAATTCAACCTTTACAGCTCAAAGGTCATTTCCATTCTAATTCGGCTAATACTACTAAATAATACTAAATAATGATATATACATATACATTAATTAAATATTAATATTAATTATTATTAAGAAATTAATTTAATAGAGTGGCTTTTCCTCTTATATATATCTGTGTCTGTGTCTGTGTGTGTGTGTGTGTGTGTGTGTGGGGGGGGGGGGTGCGGGTGGAGGCGCGCGTGCGCTGTGCCTACACAATGTGAGTGAGTGCATGCATGCGTGTTTAAACAGTGTGTGTATGATGTGTGTATGGTGTGTGTATGGAGGTTACTTACTGTGGGTACAGCCGGAACTGGAGGAGCAAGCTGGTTGAGTAGGTGACCGTGGTCGTGGGGGGTGGCTCACTGGTTGCTGTGCTGTGGCCGGAGATGATGGGAGCGTGGAGTGGCCGCCGGAGTTGAGAGTCGCGCAGGTGGCTGGTGATGGTGAGGAGCAGGCAGCAGTAGCTTCAGGGAGCAGCAGCTGGCAGCGGTGGCTGAGAGAAGAGGGAGAGCAGCAGAGAGGCTCGGGTGGCTGTGTAGGTGGTTGCCGGAGTCGAAGAAGACGACGGTGACGATGGTGGTGACGGCAATGAGAGATGGTGATCGGATCTCCTCTGCTGCGTGTGAAATGAACGCGCACACACAACACTTCTGCCAGGGAGTTAAGGCAAGGGAGATGGGAGAATGGGTTGCAGGAGCACGGGAAGCAAAGCAGCAGACAGAAGAAAGAAGAAGAAGAAGAAGAAGAAGAAGAAGAAGAGAAAGAGAGGGGAGAGGAGACTGAGGGATGCGCCGGAGCTAAGAGAGAAGAGGGGAATAAGAGAGAATGAGGGAGTTAGGTTTTTTTTTTTTTTTTTTTTTTTTTGGCTACGCGCCCCCCCAAGAAGAAGAAGAAGAAGAAGAAGAAGAGAAAGAGAGGGGAGAGGAGACTGAGGGATGCGCCGGAGCTAAGAGAGAAGAGGGGAATAAGAGAGAATGAGGGAGTTAGGTTTTATTTTATTTTTTTATTGGCTACGCCCCCCCCCCCCCCCCCCCTCCTTTTGGTTGTGTTCTTTTCACTTCTTTTATAAGCCAAAACAAAACCCTAATAATAATATATTAATAATAATAATAATAATAATAGTAATGTAATAATAATAATAATAATAATAATAATAATAATAATAAAAATTTGAAAATAATGATAATACTAATAACAATAATAATAAATAGAAATAGTAAAAATAACAATAGTAAAGTCATAATAAAATATAAGTAATAAGAATGATAAAAATATTAAAAATAATAATAGTAAAATAATAATAAAAACAATAATAAAAATAATAATAATAATAATAATAATGATGATGATGATGATAAAAATAAAAATAAAAATAAAAATAATAATAATAATATAGTAACCTTTTTGTTATATTTGGCTCGGACAAAAATAAGATATCTACAGTTGCCCCTCTTTGTAGGTTTTGTTGTTTCAATTTAACGATAGGAACTTTCTTACGTTTTTTGTAAGCAACAAGCCTGCAAAGATAAAAGATACCTATTTTAGTTAGGCTGAACAACTACCTATGACTTTCAGGTTAATTAAGAGTTGTTCATTTCTGCTAACTAGGGATGATTTGCACTAAATGTAAGAATATAGGCCGAGGTACATAAGGATGACTTGCACTAAATGTAAGAATCCAAGCGGCGGTATGTAGGCTTGAGTTGCACTGAATGCAAGAATCCACGCCGAGGCGGATATGAGGATCTGAGCAACACAATATAATGATGACTTGCTGCGAATGTAAGAATCTGAGCTGTAACGGATACAATGATCCAAACCACATGACACAATGATGGTGAAATAACTCAGGGAATTAACAAGGCCTCGTTGACGAACACAAGGAATTCGTTGACGAGAACTTATAAGAGCATTATCAACGAGGACATGTCTCATCGACGAGAAGATACCGAGAGGGGGTTTGAGGCGGTCTGAAATTCATCGACGAGGGGTGAAGGTTCGTCGATGAACTTCTTCAGGGACTTATCAACGAATTTGGGGTTATAAATAGCCAAAACTCGGTTTTTTCAGTAGAAAATGGTGTAAAGATATCCTCTCTCTCTCTCTCTCTAAAATGACCCTCTCCCCTACTCTCTTCAATCTCGGCTCCATTTCTTGCTGGATCAAGGATCTAAGGCGATCACGACGCTCCTAGGGAAGCTCTCTGCAAGTCTGCCGAAACGGATCGTTGGTGGAGGTGGTTTGGAGTCCATTCCAATTTCAGGGTAAGACATTTTATTTAGTTTTTTTCTTTCCCACGGTTATAAGAAATATAATATACGAAGACATAACAATATTTTATTGTGAAAGATGTGATTTTCAGGGTGTTGAGTGGAGAACCCTGTGGGTGTAGAGCCAAAGTACAGTGGAGGCTTTTCAGAAACTAAGGGAAATATGTTATGGTAGGAGTTTTTAATTATATTGCCCAAGTTTTTATGTATATACATGTATACCAGTTTATTATCCAGTTATTACAGAATAAGAGTTTTTAATGTTTGTGTGGCCTGAGTAGATATTTACTTGATATAGAATTTATACAGTTTTTCCCAGTATATCATGATTTACAATATGTACAGACATAGACAAATAAACACGGATATTTTATACAGACAGATATAGACAGATTCTCTTTAGTTCATTATATTACAGTATTTACAGAATGTCATGTTTTCCTAATGCCATAACACTTAGATTATATAGACATATTATACAGACAGTCTATGCAGACAGATTATACAGTTATAGCATCCATATGCTATAATTATATTCAGATATTACAGTATTTACAATACAGAATTATAGTGTTATGGTTATTTTGGAAACATGATGAAATCAATAGAAAGATTATAGTATTATGTATATATGGTATCAAATTCCTATGAAATATTACAGACAGATACAGATTACAGAGCACGATATCGTTGCTAATACAGATAGAGTGCAAACACATATCTCAAATAGTAAGTGGGTACCGTCATATCGTGCTCGGAGTGGATGCAGCTCCCCAGTTCGCTGGGTTGAGGGGGCCGATATGACAAGGTAACAGTCCAGTTCTGCGCCTAGGAGTGGATGCAGTTTGGCCGGACTGAGGTAGCGTAGAGTACAATGACTTACCTAGTAGGCCAACCAAAGTTAAGTCCCACCTATAGGCCGCACAACCCTATCATGAGAGGTCAAATTATGACATACAGAGTTCTAGGGAAAAACACAGTTATGTATATGTATACAATTTTACAGTATTTGATAAATATAGTATGGTATTAGCAATATGAAAAGTAGAAAATTCAGATGATACAGTTATACTTTAAACTACGAGAAATGTAAGATATGTTTTACAGATTTATCATTCTAAACAGTTCAGATGTTATTGAAATAGTATAGTAATAGCATATTTCCACTTACTGAACGTCATCTCACCCTATTACTTTAACATTTTTCAGGTGAGCTAGTTAGGCGAGTAGATCAGGCTCGCAGATAGAGTGATTACTTAGTTGCCCTGTTTATAGGGTAAATTTGTATAGAGTGTTGTATTTTGGGGTAGATGGTACTGGAGAGAGATGTAAAATCTAACTATAGTCTAAAAATATTAAATATTGTATTGTATGGTATATGTGGTTGTATGATTTATGTTTCCGCTACATAGGTATGTTTATTGCATACGGGAATACCCCTGTGGCCTTATAAGGCCTGAGATTTCATAGCAAGGGTATAAAAGTAGTTCACATATGTTTATTTAGGGAAAAAATGATTTAATTTTTAAGGTCGTCACATTTTTTGTATCAGAGCTTAGGTTGTCAGGTTCTGTAAACTCTAAAGTGCAGTGGAAACCAATACCAGAATATAAGGAAAAGGATTTGAGGTTTTGTTATATGATCTAAATATAGGATGTTCGTGATGGTTTCTGTGTTTTTCCTAGAGTGACGATTTTAGGAAAGTCATAATAAACTATCGACGAGTCATGTGTTTAGGTTGCAGGATATGATTTGGGGTTAGGAGTAGGAGGGGTTGTTAATAGAAAATATAAAGTTTTAGTTGAATGGAATAAGTTAGATTTGTATGGGAAATAGGATTCTAAAACGGGGTTCTATGTATTTGCAGGATGGACCCAAGAGGTAGTAGCGCTCACGCTAGTGGAGATGATGAAGCTAGACCTTCTGGTGCAGGAGGCGGGGATTCAGATGTTGTGCTATGTAATGTGGCTCAGAAAATTATGGCTAAGATTGCTCGGAGCTGTAGGGAGCAGGGAGGTCCATCACCGGCTCAGGGATGTACGATAGATAAATTTGTGAAAATGAACCCGCCGGCATTTTTCGGAGTGGCTGACCTTGCTGTTGTGGAGAACTGGGTGCATAAGATAGAAAAGATTCAGATAGTACTTCACTACACGAATGAGCAAAGAGTCTTATATGATACGTACAAACTAGCAGGGGAGGCCGAGAGATGGTGGATAGCCACTAGATTGTTGGAGGAGCAAAGGGTTATTCCAGTGTCAATGACTTGGGCCCGATTTAGGGACATGTTCTTTGATAAGTACTATTCTGCCTCAGTCAGAGAGGCTTAAGTACAGGAGTTTTTTAGCCTGTCTTAGGGATCATTGACAGTCCAGCAGTACGTAGTGAGATTTATCGAGTTATCACGTTTCTGCCCCTATATTGTTTCAGATGAAATCAAGAAGCCTAGAATGTTCGAGAGGAATTTGAGGCGAGGCATTTATAGGCAGGTGGTAGTATTGACGATATAGGATTTCTCAGAGTTAGTTGACAGGGCTATTATAGCAGAGGAGAGTCTGCCGAGAGAGACTAAGGCACCGAATCAGAAGAAGAGGGCCGCACCTTCAAGTTTTCAGGTGGGTTTCAGCTGAGACCCTTTGAGGGGAGGTAGATCTAGCAAGGGTCAGAGATAGATGGTAGAGAATGGTGGGTTTTAGGGTGGACAACCTTCCACCACTTGTCCTAGATGTGGACGGAAGACATCTAGGTGAGTGCTGGCTGGGGGAGAATGTTTGCTATCGCTACAGAAGGCCCAGTCATATGGCTCAATCCTGTCAAATGTCGTCAGGTTATGCAACGGCTGTTAGACCGTTTTGAGGTGGATACCAGGTGCCCCATGGAGGTAAGTAGAGGAACACTACGCCGGCGAGGGTCTTTGCATCGACGCCAGGTGACGCTAAGACAGCCGGAGACATAGTCACAAGTACCTTTCTTGCTTTATCATATAAAATTATTATTTTGTTTGATACAGGTGTCACCCACTCTTTTATATCGGTGGGGTATATCAGAATAACTAGGGTAGAGACACAGTTATTAGATGTAGAGTTGTCTGTGGGTACGCCGACGGGATCTGTGGTAAGATGCAGGAAGGTGCTTCGGAATTTTCCAATAAGTATTCAGGAGAGAATACTACTTGCGGATCTCGTGGTCCTAGATATGCAGGGATTTGCTGTGATACTGGGTATGGATTGGCTAGCAACTCATCACGTCAACATAGATTACTGTAAAAAAGAAGTAATTTTCAGACCTCCGGGTGAGCAAGAATATAGATTCGTGGGTTCACATGTAACAACCCGGGTAATTTTTTTTAAAAAAAATAATTTAAGATAGTAAGGAAGACAGAAAGGGAAGGAAGAACAAATTCGAAGGGTGGCAACAAACATTCATCGACGAATATACTAGTCTCATCAACGAATATTCTTCTTAGCTCGTCGACGAGGGTACGTGTCTCGTCGATGAGGAATTACCGAGAGGGGTTCTTCGCATGACTGAAATTGGTCAACAAGTTGGCTATCTCATCGACGAACCCTTGAGTATAAATAGTGGATTTCCTTTATTCCAACGCGAAATTTCCATATGTTTCCCTTCTCTCTATAAAGCCTTCGGCCATACCACCTTCTCTCTTCGATTCTGGGCCGAATTTAGCTCGGTTCGACGATTAGAAGCTACCACGAGACTCTTGGGAAGATTCTCTATGATATAGGTAGAGTGGATCTTTGAATTGAGTAGTTTGGGAAACATCCCAAAACCAAGGTAAGTGAACTATTTTGGAATTTCTTTAACAAATATTGTCCTTTGGAGCTTAGGAAGTACTATAGGAGTATTATACTAAGATTTGAGGAAATTGGAATTTTGGATTTCAGGGTCTCGTTTTGTTAATTTTAGGTCAAATTTCGAGGAGCGGGTAAGGGGAAATATTTTATAATGGCTTTTCAATAATTTTAAACAACTAATGTCGATTATGAAGTTCTATATATATACAATTATAATTTTTTAAATTTTACTGGTATTGAAAACGTTGTTTTTAGATAGATAAATTATATTGAGAAAAACTATGTGGTTGAAATCATTTTTTATAAATAAATGATTGTGAGTAATGTGGAATGAGGAATTGTTGAGAATGTGAATATTGATTGATTGTGAAATTCTGGTTGATTGAATATGCTGATGTTGTGTATATTTTTGTAAAATCTTGGGTATGTTGAACGGTTGTTTTATGTTGATTTGGTTGTGGTTCATGTAAATTACGATATAGCGTTGGCAGTGGTATGAGGAGGTCGTTGTATCGTACCTGGTATAACCATCATATAATGTTGGCAGTGGTATGAGGAGATCGTTATATGGACGCTTATATTGGGAGGTAAACATTGGCAGTGTTATGAGGAGGTTGTTTGCCTATTTACCATGAACGGAGTGTTGTCTTGTATCCTATGTGGTTTGTATAGTCATGTGTGGACATTAATGTTGTGGTTTGATTTGTATTGTGTGGACATTAATGTTGTGGTTTGATTTGTCCTGTGTGGACCAGTCCTGTGTGGACATTAAGGCTATGGTTTGATTTGTCTAGTGTGGACCAGTCCTGTGTGGACATTGATGTTATGGTTTGTATAGTCCTGTGTGGACATTTATGTTGTGTTTGATCCTGTGAGGATTGGTAGCGTTATGTTATATGTGTGGAGTTCTATGAAACAAATATGATCAGCAACGTGAGAAACTAAATTAATTAAGTATTTTGGGTAAGGTAGATTACTCCACCATAGAGCTTGTTGAGGAAGGCGAGTACTCTAGTAATTATTTGTGGATACTAGAGTAAAGGGAAGCCACTTGTATGGGCGGGTGATCTTCTTTATTCTTGGTGACTTTACCTGGATACATAACCCGAGGGCTTACTGAGAAATATGAGTGCCCTGGTGTTAGCACTAGAGCAGAGGGAACCTACTTATATGGACGGGTAGATTTCCCTATTCTCGGAAATTAACATTAAAATACTGATGGTTATGGGTATGTGATTGGATGATAAAGACATTGATCTTGTGTGATTATGGGCATGTTATCTAGGCTTCTTGGGAACTATGTGTACACTCTAGATGGATATTTTAATTGTATAATAAACACTTCAGCCACACACTATTGTAAACTATTTCTTCCTTACTAAGAGGTGTCTCACCCCGTCTTATGTTAAATCTTTTCAGGTTATCCAGGAGATCAAGCTTAGTTAGCTCCAAGGCGAGTAGTTTTGTGAGTGAAACTAGAAAGGATATGTATTAGTTTTTATAGTTTTTTTTTTTTTTTTTTATACTTCTTTTAGGTTTTTGTAATATGGCAAACATGGCTATATGATATAAGTTTTGTTAATGTGTAAATATAGAACTTTGGTATATTATGGTTGAGGTTATTTTTATCATTTCTTTTTTTCCGCTCATGAATAGTATCAAAGACGCGTGTCGTTCTCATAACATTCTGAGCCCCATGTGGCGGGTTAGGGGCGTTACATCACGTGTATGTGCCTCACCACAGTTTGTGTCAGCGATTCAGGTAAGGAGACGGTTGTTAGGGGTATGTTGCATACATAAAAGAATCGCCAAAGGTAGAATTAAAGCAAGCTGATATATCAATAGTGCGTGAATTTCTAGATGTCTTTCCAGAGGAATTGCCTAGCCTACCACTAGATCGAGAGATTGAGTTTACTATAGATCTGTTGCCGGGGTCAGCACCGGTATCTAAGGCACCGTATCATATGGCTCCAATCGAGTTAAAAAAATTGAAAGATTTGTTACAAGAGCTGTTGGACAAAGCGTTTATCAGACCTAGTGTGTTGCACTGGGGAGCTCCAGTTCTATTCGTGAAGAAAAAAGACGAGACCATGAGATTATGTATCGATTATAGGGAGATAAACAAATTGATAGTCAAGAATAAATATCCTCTCCCTAGGATTAATGATTTGTTTGATCAACTCCTGGGGACCCAGGTTTATTCTAAAATTGACCTGTGGTCGAGTTACCATCAGGTGAAACTTCGAGTAGAAGATATTTCTAAAATAGCATTTCGAACAAGATATGGGCATTACGAGTTCTTAGTGATGCCATTTGAGTTGACTAATGCACCAATAGTATTTATGGATTTAATGAACTGGGTGTTCCATTAGTATTTGAACTAGTGTGTAGTTGTTTTCATTGATGATATACTGGTCTACTCGAGGAGCTTTGAGGAACACGAGTATCATTTGAGGCTGATGTTGCAAATATTGAGAGAAAAAAAATTATATGCAAAATTCAAGAAATGTGAGTTTTGGTTAAGACAGGTTTCTTTTCTCGGCTATGTGATCTCTGAAGCGGGTGTATCTGTTGATCCAAGTAAGATAGAGGCAGTGGTGAGTTGGGAAAGGCCAGGAAATGTCCAAAAGGTCAAGAGTTTTCTAGGATTGGCAGACTATTACCGATGCTTCGCAGATGGCTTCTCCGAATTATCGAGTCCATTAACACGAAAAAAATGTGAAATTTGATTGGACTAGTGATTGTTAACAGAGTTTTCAGGATTTAAAGAGACGGTTAGTTTCAGCTCCAATATTAGTTATTCCATCAGGGGAGGACGGGTTTGTGATATATAGTGATGCGTCATTGAAGGGTCTTAGAAGTGGATTGATGCAGCATGGTAAGGTTATTGCGTATGGTTCTAGACAACTTAAAGAATACGAAAAAAATTATCCTATCCATGATTTGGAGCTAGCTGCAGTAGTGTATGCTCTCAAGATCTGGAGACATTATCTATATGGTGAGAAGTGTGAAATCTTCATGGATCATTAAACTCTAAAATATTTCTTCACCCAGAAAAAGCTGAACATAAGGAAAAGAATGTGGCTAGAGCTTATTAAAGACTATGACTGCACAATTAGTTGCCACCCAAGGAAGGCAAATGTGGTAGTAGATGCTTTGAGTAGGAAATCAGTGGGACTAGTACTGGCAGTTATGGAGATTCAGCACCCGATCCTAATGGATCTAGAGAGACTTGGTATGGAATTAGTGGAGGATGATCCACATGCATTTATCGCCAACCTAGTTGTGCAGCCAACACTATATGAGAAGATTAAAGCTACTCAAGGTGATAATGCAGAATTAGCAGAAGTAAAGGCTAAAGTGCAGGATGGCTAGGGAGAGGAGTTCAGTATCTCTAATGACGGAGCTCTGACATTTTGCACTAGACTATGTGTGCCTGCGGATGATGATATTAAAAGAACGATTTTAGAGGAAGCTCATAGATAACTATACACAGTTCATCCTAACAGTAATTAAATTGTACAGGGATCTGCGAGAGTATTTCTAGTAAAACGGAATGAAAAGGGAAATAGCTGAATTCATACAATAGTATTTGACGTGTCAGCAAGTTAAAGCTGAGCACCAGAGACCAGCAGGGCAGTTGCAGCCACTATTCATCCCAAAATGGAAGTGGGATCACGTCTCTATGGACTTCATTACTAGGTTACCACCAGTACAATGGGGATTGAATGCAATCTGGGTGGTTGTTGATCGTCTAACGAAGACTGCTCATTTCATCCCAATTAAAGTCGGTTACTCCATGGACAAGTTGGCAAAAATATATATTCAGGAGATAGTTCGCGTCCATGGTGTACTGGTATCCATAGTTTCAGATTGAGATCCTCGGCTTACTTCATGATTCTGGAAAAGTTTTCAGGAGGCTATGGGTACGCAGTTGGCATTCAACACCGCTTTCTATCCTCAGACAGATGGTCAGACTGAAAGAACAATTTAGACATTAGAAGATATGCTTTGGGCATGTGTGTTACATTTTAGGGGTAGTTGGACCCAGTTTTTTGTCGCTAGTTGAGTTTGCTTATAATAACAGCTATCAGGCTAGCATTGGCATGACACCTTATGAAGCACTGTATGGTAGAAGGTGTCGTTCTCCTCTTTTCTAGGATGAGGTAGGAGAGAGGTGAGTTTTGTGTCCAGAGATAATACAACAGGCATATGCTAAGGTCAGACTAATTAAAGAAAGAATCAGTACCGCGTAGAGTCGGCAGGAAAAGCTACGCAGACACTCGCTGCCGGGAGTTAGATTTTGACATGGGAGATCGAGTATTCCTGAAGGTAGCTCCTCTGAGAGGGGTTATGAGATTTGGGAATAGGGGCAAGTTGAGCCTTAGGTATATTGGCCCTTTTGAGATACTAGAGAAAGTGGGGTTAGTAGCCTATAGGCTAGCTTTGCCCCCAGCTTTATCTAGACTATACAACGTATTCCATATAGCTATGCTGAGGAAGTACGTCGCAGATCCTTCCCACATAATCAGTTATGCAGAACTAGAGTTTAAAGATTCATTAGCTTATGAAGAAGCACCAGTACAAATTTTGGATAAAAAGACACAAACACTGCGCACCAAAAAAATTCAGCTAGTAAAGGTTTTGTGGAGGAACCATGCTATAGAGGAAGCTTCTTGAGAGCTCGAGAAACAGATGAGACAGAAATACCCACAGTTATTCCAAGAGATCTAGTGGTAATCAAGTAAAGTGTAAGAAGTAGGTACTGTTTCTTTTGCAGGTATATGTATTAATTTAATTAATAAGTAGTCTTTTAGTTTTATATGTGTAATCTCCCAGAACATAGAATGTAACCACAGTATTCCTCCGCCACAAGTGAGGGTAAGTAAAAAAAAAAATTAGACCATTTTCCTTAATGGATGATGTTTAACACAAATAGCAAATTTTGAGGACGAAATTTTATAAGGAGGGAAGAATGTAATAACCCAGTAAATTAACAGGGTCTCGTCGACGAACACAGGGAATTCGTCGACGAGAACTTATGAGAGCCTTGTCGACGAGGACATGTCTCGTCGATGAGAAGATACTGAAAGTGGGTTTGAGGTAGTCTGAAATTTGTTGATGAGGGGTGAAGATTGATCGACGAACTTCTTCAAGGACTCGTCGACGAGATGACGTGTCTCGTCCACGAATCCAGGGTTATAAATAGCCAAAACTTGGATTTTTCAGTAGAAAATGGCGCAAAGATATCCTCTCTCTCTCTTTCTCTCTCTCTCTCTCTAAAACGACCCTCTTCCCTTCTCTCTTCGATCCCGTCTCTGTGTCTCGTCGGATCGATGGTCTAAGGCCATCACGACGCTCCTGGGTAAGTTTTCTACAAGTCTGCTAGAGCAGATCGTTGGTGGAAGTGGTTTGGATTCCATTCCAATTTCAGGGTAAGACATTTTATTCAATATTTGTCTTTCCCACAGTTATAAGAAATATAATATATGAAGAAATAACGATATTTTGTTCTGAGAGATGTGATTTTCAGGGTGTTGAGTGGAGAACCGTGTGGGTGTAGAGCTAGAGTACAATGGGGGCTTTTCAAAAACTAAGGGAAATATGCTATAATAGGAGATTTTCATTATATTACCAGAGATTTTATCTATATACATATGTACCAGTTTATTATCCAATTATTATAGAAAAAGAGTTTTTAATGTTTGTGTGGTCTAAGTAGATATTTACTTGATATTAAATTAATACAGTTTTTCCCAATATATCATGATTTACAGCATGTATAGACATAGACAGATAAACACTTTTATACAAACAGATATAGACAGATTCTATTCAGTTCATTATATTACAGTATTTACAAAATGTCATATTTTCCTAATGCTATAACACTCAGATTATATAGACAGATTATACAGACAGTTTATACAAATAGATTATACAGTTATAGCATCCAGATGTTACAGTTATATTCATATATTACAGTATTTACAGTACAAAATTATAGTGTTATGGTTATTTTGGAAACATGATGAAATCAATAGAAAGATTATAGTATTATGTATATATGGTAACAGATTCTTGTGAAATATTACAAACAGATACAGATTACAGAGCACGGTACCATTGCTAATACAGATAAAGTGCAACCACATATCTCAGATAGTGTGTGGGTACCATCATACCATACTCAGAGTTGATGCAACTCCCCAATTCGCTGGGTTGAGGGGCCGGTATGATGAGGTAGTAGTCCAGTTTCGCTTCTAGAAGTGGATGCAGTTTGGCTGGGCTGAGATAGTGTAGAGTACAGTGACTTACCTAGTAAGCCAACCAGAGTTAGGTCCCGCCTACGGGCTGCACAACCCTGTCATGAGGGGTCAAATATAGTATGGTATTAGTAGTATGAAAAGTAGAAAATTCAGATGATACTTTATACTTTAAACTACGAGAAATATAAGATATGTTTTACAAATTTATCATTTTATACAATTCAGATGTTATTGAAATAGTATGCAACTTAGTCGCCACACACTAATAATAGCATATTTCCACTTACTGAGCGTTGTCTCACCCTATTACTTTAACATTTTTCAGGTGAGTCAGTTAGGCGAGTAGATCAGACTCGCAGATAGAGTGATTACTTGGTTGCCCTGTTTATAGGATAAATTTGTACAAAGTGTTGTATTTTGGGGTAGATGGTACTGGAGAGATATGTAAAATATAACTATGGTCTGGAAATACTGAATTCTGGTATTATACGGCATATGTGGTTGTATGATTTATGTTTCCGCTGCATAGGTATGTTTATTGCATACAAGAATACCCCGGTAGCCTTCAGAGGCCTGAGATTTCATAGCAGGGGTATCAAAGTAGTTCATATGTGTTTATTTAGGAAGAAAAAAATGATTTAAGTTTTGAGGTTGTTACAGATGGCTTGCAGCGAATGTAAGAATTCGAGCCGTAGCGGATACGATGATCCAAATCATAAGACACAATAATGGCTTCTACGAACGTAAGAATTTGAGCTATAGTGGATACGATGATCCTAGTCACATGACACAATGATGACTTGTTTCAAATGTAAGAATCAGAATCGTACGGATATGATGATCTGAGCCATAAGACACAATAATGGCTTGCTGCGAATTTAAGAACCTGAGCCATAGTGGATGCGATGATCTAAGTCACATGACACAATGATGGCTTGCTTCGAATGTAGAATTCGAGTCATAGTGGATACGATGATTCGAGGCACAAGACAGAATGATGGCTTGCTTCGAATGTAAGGATCCAAGCCGTTGCGGATACGATAATCCGAGCCACACGACAAAATGATGGCTTGCTGCGAATGTAAGAATCTGTGTCATAACGGATATGATGATCTGAGCCATACGACACAATGATGGCTTGTTGTGAATGTAAGAATCTGAGCCGTAGCGGATACGATGATCCAAGCCCAGGGTCAGCCTAACCATTAGGCGGTTGAGGTGTTCGCCTTTTTGGGGCCCCCAAAATTTTTTTAATATAATAATATATTTTTGGCGCCCCAAATTTTTTTTTAATTAAATAATGTTAACATTATTTATTATGCTCTCTTCCCATACATGGACTTCCCAACTAACAAATAAATAAAATTGTATTTTAAAATGTAAAATAAATGCAATTTAATTCTTTTTTTTTTTCAAGTCTCATTGACTTCCCAACTAACAACTTTATTATATTTCTAACTATCTATTACTCTCATCTATTTCTCTTAGCCTCTCTAAAAATATCTTTCCATCTCTCACTCTCATCTCTCGATCTCTCTATGATTTTTGCTCCGACTCTTGTGTTCATCATTTTCAGGCCTCCGATTCTCTGTAATTTTCATCAACCCAAATCTTGATTTCAATGTTTGTGCATTATTTTTCTATTATTTTCACTTTGAATTTCTTTTTCTATTTTTTTCTTAGATTTTGGAAACTTTGAGGCTAGCGCGTCGTATCCGGAAAAAATCCAATATCTCTAAAGTCTCGATCGCCAATCGATTTGCAATAATAATAATAATCAGGTTATCTTGTTTCAATCTATTATTTCTATAGATTTATTAAATTTATTTTTATTTGTTTACATAATTTGTCAATTTATAGTTTGTGTTAATTTAGAAATTTAATTATGTCAATGAGAAAATATGAATCTGGATATGAAAAATGAAGAAAGGAAAAAAAAAAAAAAATAGAAGAATTAGTGTCATCTCAAAAGGGAGCTCTTGATAAATTTATTTTTAATTCTAAACAAAATATAAATGAGCAAGATGCAAATCCTCCAAGAAACGAGCAATCAATTCTAGAGATGGAATTAGAATCTAATAATAATACTAATAATAGTGATAAAGATAACATTGATTAGTGATTTTGCATCTCAAAAAGTTAGAAAAAATAATTTTAAATAAAAATAAAAATTAAACAAAACATTAAGGGTCCTTAATTAAATAATTTGCCTAGGGTTTCATATTGTGAAAAGCTGGCCCTGTCTGAGCCACAAGACACAATAAAGGCTTACTACGAATGTAAGAATCTGAGTCGTAGCGAATATGATGATTTGAGCCACACGACACAATGATGACTTGCTTTGAATGTAAGAATCTGAGTCATAACAGACAGGATGATCCAAGCCATAAGACACAATAATGGCTTGTTGCGAATGTAAGAATCTGAGCCGTAGCAGATATGATGATTCGAGCCATACGACACAATGGTAGCTTGCTTTGAATGTAAGAATTCGAGCCGTAGCAAATACGATGATTCGAGCCATAAGACACAATAATGGCTTGCTGCGAATGTAAAAATCCAAGCCGTAGCAGGTACGATGATGTGAGCCACACGACACAATGATGACTTGCTTAGAATGTAAGAATCCGAGTCGTAGTGGATACGATGATCCGAGTCATAAGACACAATAATGGCTTGCTGCGAATGTAAGAATCCAAGCCGTAGCGGATACGATGATCCGAGCCACACGACACAATGATGGCTTGCTGCGAATGTAAGAATTCGAGCCGTAGCTGATATGATGATCTGAGCCACTTCAAGCAATAATAAGGTGTGAAACCAAAGTTTGGAAAATGGTTACTCTATTAGGGAAATGCACTTAGGTGTAGGATCCTGATTTTAATGAACGAATCCACTTGTCCTTTAAATCTGCTACCCAAGTTTCAAAATAAATTAATATGTGTTTGGGGTCAGCTGCCCCAGTTTCCAGGTAAATCAATGTATGCCTGGGGTCAGCTGCCCCAGTTTCAAATATTAGCACAACAAGAATTTCTCAGTCAAGGATGCCAAATGATCATTCAAAAGCTTATTCAATATGACAAGTGTGAAGGGTGCTCTATTGCCACTTGTGATACCAAAATGCAGTGATATGTTGTTATATGTATGCATGTTGCTAACTTATGATGCTAGAATGCAATGTTATGTTGTTATATGTATGCATATTGCAAACTTGCGATGCTAGAATGCAGGGATATGTTGTTATATGTTGCTAACTTGTGATGCTAGAGTGCAGGGATATGTTGTTATGTGTATGCATTCATTTTTCTATGCAATGCATGAAATGTGCGGTAATGTATGAAATGCACGGCAATGTATGAATCTTTTCTCCTAGTGCGCCTGTGATCAATAACCTCATCTTTTATCTTGGCCATGTTTTCGAATTTCTACATGCAACTTGCCACATTTGAATGGATCTGTAACTAATCTTGGCTCAATTTTCTTGATTCATCCAGTCATGAAGGTAGGGGTGAGCATAATTCGGGGAAAACCGAATTAACCGACCGAAATTGGTCGGTTCGGTTCGGTTAAAAAATTATGTTCGGTCGGTTCGGTTATGCTTTTCAACATTTCGGTGAATCGGGTTTCGGTTCGGTTAATGGAGAATGTTAATTCGGTTAACCAATTAATCGAATTAATAATTAATTAAATTTAAATATAAATTAGTAAATTAAAATCTGGTTATTATTATTCTGGTATTCTTTCAAACTCTCAGGCTCAGTCTCACACTCAACCAGAACGCAGAAGACCCTCCCTCACTAGCAGTAAGTCACTACCTCTCTCTCGCTCACCTGAGCTCACTCCTCCACAGTCCACACCAGACACCACCGGTCCACCAGACTCCATCTTCACGCGATGCCGTCGTATGTGTCCATCGCTGTCGCCATCGCCGGCCATCGTCACCAACACGGCAACTCAAACTACACAGTCACTGCTCTCTGAAATCGGAAGGCCATCACTGAGTCACTGCCTCTCTCCCGCTCATCCGAGCTCACTGCTCCGCACCGCCATCACCATCGTCGTCGCCGTCCATCGTCACCAGCACACAAGCTGACAAGCTCCCTCTCATTCTCATTTCTCTTCTCTCGTGCACATACCAGTTCACTGAGAAGTGAGAACCACCCCTCAGTCCCCTTCCCTTACTTCTCGGGAAGCTTCCCCCCTTCCCTCACTTCTCGGATACACCTTCCCGGCTTCCCCCCTTCCCTCACTTCTCGATTAAATTCGGTTAACCGAATTACCCGAAAAATAAATTCGATAGGTTTGGTTCGGTTCGATTCGGCCAAACGGTTCGGTTAACAGTTTTCTTTAACTGAAAATTTCAATTAATTCGGTTAATTAACCGAATATGGCCGAACCGACCGTTTGTTCACCCCTACATGGAGTTGATTGATTTGGCTCAAATGAAACTCAATCACAAAATATGCCCTAATTGAATGGATCTATAGCTGATCTTGACCCTTTTTTCATATTCCAATCTGATAAGAATGTGCTTGAATGAATCCCACTGAAACTCAATTCTTATTGAATAAGTAGATTTCTGAAACCTGATATGACATTTTCCCCAGTTAGACCGCTATTTCTCCACAGGGATCTTCGTTATAGAAACTATTGGCGATTCTGAAACCCTTTAACTATCCATCCTCCTTTAAAGCTTTAAAGGGCAAGGAGATTTTTTTTTTTTTTTTTTTGATATAATACATGATGATGTGCCAATTTCCGAATGAGCCCGTAACAAACCCAATTCTAATCTTGGCCATATTTTCGAATCCTTATCTGACATAGATGTCCCTGAATGTGTTCCTCTGAAACTCGGCATGACACCTGCCCCAGTAGATGCATTTGTAGTTGATCCTGTCCATTTTACATTTTCTCTACAAGGACGTTCTTTGGATTACATCCTTAATGTTTTAAAATCTCTTTGAAATTTAAATAAATAAGCATACAATTAGATAACTCAATCTCAATAGGAATATGGGAATGCACAAACTTGCTTGTCTTTGCTTTATTTTCTGTGTTTGTTAAATATGAGACAAATTTTACTAGTACTTTGACACTAGTGTAACTTTGCTAGCTTAGAGAATCATATCAATAGGAAAACCTTTTTTTTGTTTAGCCCTATAATCATAACTCGTCCACTGTATCACCACTTAAAGATTCTTTTTTACTTATTTCAAGCTAATTTCAAACTCATAGTCTTGAATTATAACCAGTGTCTCATTAAGTAGTTTGATCAAAATTCCATTCTCAGGGTGGACTTTAAGACACAGGATGAAATGTAGGCTTATGATTTAGGTTTCACCAAGAACAAGGAAACTAAGGCTCAAAAATCCCATTCCCGAATAAAAACTTCTGCCCCAATTTGTGGTACAGTATTCGCAAAGTATTGACCGAACTTGTCATATGAACAAGTTGCCTACGTACCTTTGTAGGATCAGCTCATTACATAGTTTTAAATCAACATGGAGTCTGACAAATCATTTGAGACAACAATATATACCAATCTGGTCAGGACTTTCATTTAAACTGTAATGTAGGCTAGGGGTATGGGTTAAAGAAAGAAAGATTTAAATAAGGCTCAAAATTTATCAATCTCATCACAGGTATTCACTAGTCAAAATCACATATGAATCATGTCCCTTATTTTTATTTCTTCTTCCTTTCCTTCTTCTTTCTCTTTCTTTTTTTTTTTCTTTCATTTTTTCATCATCTTCTTCTTCTTTTACCCCAACTTTTGCTTTTCTCTTTATGACAGAATCGTAACTTCATTTTCATTTGAATTCCATTTGGGACTAATCTTTTTTTAAAACTGTCTCAGTGTGGGGTATGATCCTTTAATGGGTTAATTAAGAATTGAATTGTTCAGACTCAAAAAGGATTTGTAAGGGATTTCTTCTTTGACTTTCTTTTGGGAAGCATAAAAATGGTTTGTCATCATTTTGGTAGCGACCATTGCCTCAAATGACTTGTCAAACACTAAGAGACCCAAACCCACATTAAATTTCTAATGAACTAACTTTTAAGAAATGATTGGTTTAACATTCACGTTCAACTTGGTTAACAAATGGTAAATCAATATTTGGTTCTTTTTAGGGATATTGGTCGACCAAAGATGACCACCCCTCATTTGATTATAATATAATCATTATGCCTTTAAGACACCAATTGTCATATAATCATTATGCCTTTAAGACACCAATCGTAATTTAGATAACAAAGACAGGAGACTTTGTTCATTGATTTCATAAAACAAATGTATGACAAAACTTGATAAGTCATTTCTATATACTTCTCCTACGACTCTTCACCATTTTGAAATCCACTTCCCAACTAGGCTTTTGAAAACATCTTGAAGTGGGGGTCTTCTAGATCGGAGGATTTTCCTTCATTATCTTTTTTTTTTTTTTTTTTTTGGCCCATTGAATAGACTCCCAAAACCAACTAATGGATCCAAGTCCTTTGTACTGACAAAACTATTTCTTATGTCACTTTACACAAAATGCAAGCAAAAATAGGTGTTAGCTTTGGTGCAATCCCAAAAGGAGGGGTGAATTGGGTATTTAAAATTTATTTCCTAGGTTAAACTAGATAAGCAGTATTACTTAACCTAGAGTCTGTCTATGCAAATGTAAACCTAATCATTTACAATATAACATACACGTGCAGTAAGTAAATTACGGAAATGTAAAGAATACACACGATATGTTATCGGGATTCGGCCAACTGTGCCTACGTCCCTGCCTCTAGCTCACAAGTTAGAAGATTCCACTAATAGCTCACTTAAGGGTGGAGTGGCACCGTTTACAACCAGGTCAAATTAACACAGGGCTAACCTCAACCTTAACCAGGTCAATTAGCGGGGCTAACCTCAACCTACACGCCTTAACAGAACGACGCACCTAGCTTTCCTAACCAGATCTAAGCCAATCCGGGACTATTTCAGGGCTAATCTCCCTCTTCAGACCCGTGCCTGAAAATACAACAAATGTGTATAAAATTTGTATACGGAAATATGCTTCTAGAAAAGTAGATGTGTGCACCAATACAGCTCAATCAATAAAGCAAGCACGAATGATATGTAGATATGCTCAGTGCTCTAATGTGTACTAAACACTCAATCAAATATAATAATCAATCAAGATCTAGAGTGTGTATCTAAGCAAGATTTGAAACACAATATTCGAATATCACAAAATCAGATCAGGATTTCAAATATGCTAAGCAAGATAGATCAAACAAACTCAATACGATATTTCAATATCTAAAGCACAATGGAGTTGTTTGAAAGATTAGCTTTTCACAAAAACATTTTTGCACACAAAATCTAGGTTTAAGTATCTTGCAACAACAATGCAAGAACCACAACCCTCAAAGTCTTCCCACACAAGATTTATCAAATAAAATCTGTGGAAGAACTTTAGGCTATACTCTCAAATAAAATCAATCAAACTTTATACCAAAAGAGAGTATTAGCTAGAGAGATTACACACTATAGCTTTATAGAAATACTCACAATGCTTAAAGAAATAAAGATTGAAGAGTATGTGAGTGTTTGCAAGAAGTTTTTGGCTAATATAGGATTTTGGGAGTTGAGAGAGTTTTGCCCTAATCAAATTTGCTAATGCCTTTTAATTTTCTCAAATGATCTCATATATATAGACATGTGGGAAAATATGACCATTGGGGAACTATTGGGTATTATTAGAAAAGTTTAATGATGTTTAAAGCATTTTAACCCTGTTTAAAAAATATTAACTGCGGTAAAAAATCAGAACAACCCGAGAGGTCCGGTCGACCAGAATAGGTTTGGTCGACCAAGTCTCATATGGTTCGGTCGACCAAGGAAATATTGAACTGAGGTCTTGGTCGACCAGGAGTAGGCGATTTCCCAATTTTCCGAGTTTCGATCGACCAGGTCATTTTGAACTGCCTAGTTCGATCGACCAGACCGCTGGGAATTCTCCCGAGAACCCTCCGATCGACTAGGTTGTTGTAGTAGAAAAGTTCTCAGTCGACCAGATGGTCAACTATTGACCCAAGAAGGTTTTGGTCGATCACGATCTTTTGAACTATCAATTTCGGTCGACCAGTTGGTCAAACTTTTGACCCCAGGGTGTTTCGGTCGACCAGGGCCTTTTGAACTACCTTTGCTGGTCGACCGAGTGGTCAAACTTTGACTCAAGGGAGTTTCGATCGATCAAGACCTTTTGAACTACCTTTGCTGGTCGACCAAGTGGTCAAACTTTGACCCAAGGTGTCTCGGTCGACCAGGCCAAAATGAACTGGCTTGGTTGGTCGACCAAAAATGCATCGTATGTGCATTTCGGTCCCGGATTGAAGCAAACAAGCCCTATTCAAGTGCCTAACAAATATATGTGAAAGTGTGAGTGTCCTAGGGGCATTTGGGGTCCAATTTAAAGACACCGAAAAAGTCCGATGTCGGTCGACCGAAGGGAAAACTCTAAGGTCTTTTTATGGTCAATGTAGGTACCTAATGTCCAACTAAGGTCGATTTGAGCATACCTACCTATCATGCATGATGCAAATTATTACAAACCATATGAGTGTACAGTCCATAATAAAATTACATCCCAGAATGAAGAAACTAAAAATAAATACAAATGCATCACAAGATTCTTCATTCATTGGCACGAACACTGCACGCCATCATGATAAGTCTTTTAGTCCTGAAGCGCGCGCAAGGTGAACCTGCATGCAGCTCTCAATATAACCATTAGTACCAAGAGTATTTGTCATTATCAAAACAAGGCGTGACCAATCAGGTCAACAATAAGCAAAATTTGACATAGGGTGATGATCCAGAGTGTAGGATGAGATGAGGCTGAAAGATATTCTTATTTCATTCAATTTCAAAATAATTTAAATGAAAAGCATGGATGCATTCCTCTTGTTATCACTCTTAGGTGATCAAGCACATCATTTTTGTATCACGTGAGCTCACTTCTGAAGTTGAATATCGATCAATCCTTCAACCCGATGGCATTTGCGACATTTCAACTGTGATTTGGCAATGGGTTCCCATGATTCTAACCTTTCGCATAGAATAGAGAGATCATTTTTGTTCTGCTCAATGATGGAACCCTAAATCTTTAGCTTTGCCACCTCGGCACATCAGTTTTACAGAAAATTAGGATGTGATTACCGACTTATTGGAGATGACTATGCAAGCATGGTCATGAAATTGAGCATGGGATGTATGATTATGTTGTGCAATGGGTGTTTATGTATGAGTGTAACTTGTGACGCCCAAATTTTTGTATAATTTTTTTTTCAATAATAAATGAACTTTCACTTGTCATAAACAACATCCATAAATCGGCCACGTTAACTATTCTACTATCATTCATATGACCCGACCCGCATTGGGTACCAGGTAAAAAGTTATTTTATTTATATAACATAATAGCGAAAGTTAATACATACTTTACAATCAGAATACAATACCCAAAGTATCAACACAAATATATACATCACCATAACAGACACAAAAACAACCCAATTCTAGGGGAATTACACCTTCCCTAGTCCAGAAACTCACCCTATGTGTCAGGGTCCCAGCTTCCTATGATCACGGAGTTCTATCACTTGGCCTATCCCTGTTCCCTGAAAAATTTAGATAATTTGGATGAGACACATTTTAGTAAGAAAGAATAAATTATTTACAGTGTGAGGCCATATAAATTCAGTTATAATACACTTTACTTTTCAAACCATCGTTTCATCTGAGAAAACACACTGAAGTTCCTAAGAATAGAGAAGATTACCCGTCCATATAGGTAGCTTCCCTATACCCTAACACGTTATGCAATCAGGTATGACCACATCTGATATCTATCAAGGCACTCACCTTACTCAGTAAGCTCCTAAGAGGAGAGTTTCAATTTGTCTCAATTATTTATATTATTAACTCACAATTTCATTTTTCAATTTTATCATTCTCTATTTCTCAATTTCCATTCTTTCTTTCATTTCTCATTTTATCCAATTTTATCATTCTTTCACTTCCCGTTTCCATTTTTATTTTCCGGCTCATGAGTATCCTTAGTATCAAATGCCAACATCGCGTCTGTAACTCATGGCCACCCTAAGGATCTTTTTATCCACGTCATGCTTCCCCCCATGATCAAGGTTGTACGGCCCGAAGGCTGGATCTAATCGCGGTTAGCTGATCTGGTTAGATCAAAATATCATATCGCGCCAATAGTACGACTGGCCGACCTATAACCCTGATCTGTACTCAGGGGGCCCAACAACCCTACAAAATGGCTCAGTCAACTATCATGCTACACGCTCAAAGAGTCCGTGTGGTTGCACTATCACCACTAGCAATGATATTGGCATTGGCACATAACCGCAATCATTATGTGATATTGGCATTTCATCAATCATATTCTAGTATATCACAATTCAGTTCAATATAAATATTCTCATCATTTTCTGTACACATTTCATCATCTCGTAATAATATATATCATATTTCACATATTTTCACATTTTCCCCAAATACTCATATCAATAATTTGTACAAACTCATTTCTCATGCAAATAATTTTCTCACATATAAATACCACATTACATTATTTTCCACTAATCACATCAATCATTCTCATTTCAATATTTTCTTAGAAAATACACATCATTATATTTCACATTTTTCAATACATGTCATATGTCACACAATTTTCTTCTAATATTCATAATATATTAATTTCAGACTCCAAAGTATCACAAATTAATATTACTCGAATGCCACACAATTTATCTGACATTTATATCATAATAATTTTCAAGCTCATTTTCATATATTAATTCAAATGGTAATTCTAAAAATAATACTATAATTTATTTTACTTTCTTGGCTTACTTAGAGTCTCATTAGAACTCCAAATCCTACGCCCTTGGCGCCCAAAATTCAACTCCTGCAATTTGCATTTTTCCTAGATTAATTAATTCATTTCCCCAAAATACTACCCATCTAGCCTTCCCTAGGCCCCATGTACTCCAAATTAACATTTAAACCAATATTTGACACCCCCACTTAATTTTTTGAATTTTGCTTGCGGGTCCTAAAAAGACACCCACAGCGGCGCTTACCCGGGTCCTAAATTTTAAAAATTCTACTTCAACTCCAAATGCTCAACATTTTAGCATTTCTAAATTAATCCTAATTAATTAAAAATAAGCCCCTTAATACCCCCGTACCCCAAATTTGGGG
Source organism: Malania oleifera (assembly GCF_029873635.1). NCBI lineage: Eukaryota > Viridiplantae > Streptophyta > Magnoliopsida > Santalales > Ximeniaceae > Malania > Malania oleifera. The sequence goes on from NC_080426.1 coordinate 56,419,160, forward strand.
TTATGCCCATGACGACCTCATGAGAATTCTGTCCCGCTAGACTTGTAGATAATCATCCCCAGATTCTCATGGTGATGTCCGTTCGTTAATCAGGCTTATAATTTGCAAGAAATTAAAGAAAAATAAGAAATTGGCTTACCCCTAGGAATACACCTACGCCGCTCCTACCATCGATCAGCTCCGGTAGAAATGACGACAGCGGAGAATGAAGATCAACGGTATCTTCTAATTCTCGATCAAGCGAGAATCCGTCACGTAACTAAGGAGAGAGGGAGAGAGAATGAGAGGAGAGAGAGAGAGAGAGAGAGAGAGAGACTGCGTAGGTCTCCTGCGCAGAATGCAATAGCAAAGGAAGAAGGGGGCAGGGAGCGACTCTCAAATTCATTCTTCAAGCTTTTAGCTTCATGAATAATAATAATAATAATAATAATAATAATAATAATAATAATAAATTTAATTAATATTAATAATTATATATTTTTTAATAAAAATAAATTTAATTATTATTATTTTTCTTTTCTTTTTTAAATTTAATTAACTAATTAATTAATTATTAATTTTTTTGGGAATCATTCTACTAATCTTATATAACCCTTTTTTAGGTTATTACATTCTCTCCACCTTATAAAAATTTCGTCCCCGACATTTGCAATTCATCTGCTTCCCATCCTTAGAGAAAACACTTCCAATTTTATTAATTACTCTCACTTATGGTGGAGAAACACCGTGCTTACAACGAGGGTTCTGGGAGATTACAACTATTTAAAATTCTCTCAAAACCATTCACATTCCAAAACTAGAAACTTTATCTATCCTACATTACACTATATAAATAAAAATATACAATATTACTCCATTCACTTTGACTAGCTCAACCCTAAACTCTATTGAATAAATATGGATATCTTTGGCGCATCTGATCCTCTAGTTCCTAAGAAGCCTCCTCAATGACATGGTTGCGCCACAAAATTTTTATCAATGGAATCTTTTTCGTGCTTAGTTTCTGTTCCTTCCAATCAAGAATCTGTACTAGCACTTCCTCATAAGCTAGAGTATCACCCAACTCCAGTGCTTCATAGCTGATCACATGGGAGGGGTCTGGGAAGTATTTTCTCAGCATAGAAACGTGAAATACGTCATGGATCCTAGACAGGACCGGTGGTAATGCCAATCGATAGGCAACTGGACCCACTCTTTCAAGAATCTTGAATGATCTAATATACCTAAGGCTTAGCTTACCCTTCCTCCTGAACCTCATACCACCTTTCAGCAATGCCACCTTCAGGTATACGTGATCTCTTACGTCAAATTCCAATTCTCACCGACGAGTATTTGTGTAACTCTTCTATCGGCTCTGTGCTGTTTGGATCTTGTCTCTGATGAGCCTGACTTTATCTTGAGTCTGTTATATCAGCTCTGACCCCAATATCTGTCTCTCCCCAATCTCATCCCAATATAATGGGGATTGGCACCTCCTGCTATATACCGCCTCATATGGTGTCATTCCAATGCTGGCCTAGTACCTGTTGTTATACGCAAACTCAACCAGTGGCAAATATTGCATCCAACGACCTCCAAAGTCCAACACATATGCTCGCAGCCTATCCTCCAAAATCTATATCGTCCTCCCTGTCTGCCCATCTTTCTAAGGATGAAAAATTGTGCTGAACGACAACTAAGAACCCATGGCCCCTTGCAAACTCTTCCAAAAATGAGATGTGAACTGTGGGTCTCTGTCTAAAACTATGGATATTGGGACGCCATGGAGCCTAACTATCTCCTAGTTATATAACTCAGTCAATCTGTCCATGGAGTAGCTAACTCTGATCGACAAAAAGTATGCAATCTTTTTCAATCGATCCACCACTACCCAAATAACGTCCTATCCATGCAACGCAAGCGGTAATCCTATGAAAAAATTCATCGCTATATGCTCCCACTTTAACTCAGGAATGTGGAGTGGCTGTAATGATCCCGCCGATCTCTGATGCTCAACCTTCACTTGCTGACACGTCAAACACTGATCCACATACTGGGCTATCTCCCTCTTCATGTTCCTCCACCAGAAGGACTCTTAAAGATCCATGTACATTTTAGTGCTACCTGGATGTACAGTATACAGGGACCGATGTGCTTCCTCCAGAATGATCTTCTTGATCTCAAGAATGGCAAGAACACATAACCTGGTACGGAACCTCCATCATCTGAGATGCTGAACTCTGTTTCCTAACCATCTTGTACCTTCCCCATAAGCTCTACTAGTTCTGCATCATTTCTCTGGGTTACTTTAATCCTTTCCTGTAAAGTCGGCTACAAAATCAAATCAACAATGAACGTCTGGTGATCGCCCTCTATCAGCTCCACACCAAGTCTCTCTAGATCCATCTGAATTGGATGTTGAATATCCACTACAGACATAGATGAATCCACTAATTTCCAACTCAAAGCATCAACGACCACATTAACCTTTTCTGAGTGGTAGCTGATAGTGCAGTCGTAATCCTTTATTAACTCTAGCCATCTTCTCTGCCTCATATTTAATTCCTTCTATGTGAAGAAATACTTTAAGCTCTTATGGTCAATAAATATCTCACACCTACCCCCATATAGATAGTGCCTTCAAATCTTCAGTGCGTAAACAACCGCCGCCAACTCAAGATCATGGGTAGGGTAGTTCTTCTCATATTCTTTCCATTGTCGTGAGGCATAGGCTTTTACTCTCCCCCATTGCATCAATACGCATCCAAGCCCTTTATGGGACATCACTATAAATTATAAACCCCTCTTCTCCTAAAAGAATCATCAATACAGGCGTAGTGATGAGTCGCTATTTCAATTCCTATAAGCTCTGTTCACATTCATCAGACTACTCAAACTTCACTCTTTTCCTGGTCAATCTAGTCAATAGACCTGACAATATAGAGAAACCCTCAACAAACATGCGATAGTACCCAAACAAACCCAGGAAACTCCTGATCTCATGCCCATTCTTTGGTTGTACCCAATCTACTACTGCCTCAATCTTACTCGAATCAACATAAATACCACTCCTGGACATAATGTGTCCAAGGAAGGTAACCTATTCCAACCAGAACTGGCACTTCTTGAGCTTCGCATATAGCTTCTTCTCTCGCAACACCTGCAGCATTATACTCAAATGCTCCTCATGCTCCTCAGGGCTCTTCGAATACACTAGTATATCATTAATAAATACTACCACAAACTGGTCCAAGTATTGGTGAAATACCCAGCTCATCAAATCCATAAACACTACAGGAGCATTCGTCAAACCAAATGGCATAACTAGAAATTCATAGTGACCATACCGTGTCCTAAATGCCGTCTTCAGAACATCGTTCGACCTGACTTTCACCTGATGATACCCAGAGCGTAAATCTATCTTTGAAAAGATCTGTCCCCTATAACTAGTTAAACAAATCATCGATATGCGAGAGCGGGTATTTATTCTTGATAGTCACTTAGTTTATTTCTCGATAGTCGATGCACAACCTCATTGACCCATCATTCTTCCTCACAAATAAAACTGGTATTCCCCAAGGTGACAGACTGGGCCGAATAAACCCCCTATCTAACAATCCCTGGAACTATTCTTTCATTTCTTTCAGCTCTGCCGGTGCCATTCTATACGGCGCCTTCGAAATTGGCGCTGTCCCCGGAACCAGATCAGAAATGAACTCTACCTCACGATCAGGAGGTAGTCTCGGTAAATCCACGAAAAATACATCAGGAAAATCCCTCACCACAGGGATCCCCCCCACCCTTAGCTCCCTTTCTAATACTGCCTTCACACATGCTAAATATCCCTGAAAGCCTTCCGATAGCAACCTACGTGCCTGAATAGTAGACTATAATTGAGGTGGGGTGCGCACACATGATCCCACGAATCTGTACTGCTATCCCTCTAAAGGTCTGAATACTATCCCTCTTTTATGGCAATCAATGCTAGCATAGTGGACAGCTAGCTAGTCTATACCTAAGATTATCTCAAACCCATGCATCTTTAAAACCACCAGATTAGCTAACAAAGACCTCCCCTGAATATCCATTGGATAGTCCCTGAGTATCTTTCTACATATCCCAACAGCCCCAGTCGGCATACCAAGAGAAAAACTAATATCTAACTGCTGAGACTCAAACCCACACAACTTAACATAATCTCGGTCGATAAAAGAATGAGTCACCCCAAAATCAAATCAGACAGTAGCTATAAATGACAATATTGAAACCATATCTGTCACCACATCTCCCCGCCACCTCAACATCTCCCGGCGTCAGTGCATAAACTCGCGCTGGCATAGTATTCCTCTACTGTCCACCTCGAGGTGTCTGATGGCCTCCTCTATATGGTCGAGGAACAGCTGCTATCGCTGGCGGTGCCTGACATTTCCTCGCGATATGCCTAGGCTGGTGGCACTGATAGCAGACAATCTCCTTCGCTCAGCACTCTCCTAGATGCCTCCTCAAACATCTGGGGCATGGAGGGAGCATCTGTCGACCCTATATTGCTCGCTCTCCTCCTCCCTATCATCGTCCCCCTATGCTATCATATTTTCTCCACGGCCCTCGACTGGACCCTGCCTAAAAATCAGAAGGCACGGGCCTCTTGCTCTGGCTCTGGGCTACTGCACCTCTCTGTATGCTGTTCTCAATCATCGCAGCACTGTCCGCTATCTCCAAGAAGGTCTGAGCTCGGAAACCAACCACCTATTCATACAAGTTCTGTCTCAGGCCCTCCTCAAACTTCATTGTCTTCCTCTTCTCATCTGGAACCATATACGGGGCGAATTGGGACAACTCAACAAACCTCCTTGCGTACTACTGCACCACCATAAACCCATATGTCAGGTCTAAAAACTCTAACGCCTTCACACTCCTGACCATAGTGGGAAAGTATCGCTTAGAGAAAATCTTCCTAAAGCGACTCCACATCATCACTACAGGGTCAGGCCTCTGCTCCTCAAGTAATCTCACTGACCTCCACCAGCTCTTCGCTTCCCCGGTCAATTTAATTGTAGGAAGTAACGCCCTCTACTCATCTGTACATGAGAGGACTATCAGTATATCCTCTATGTCCTGGACCCAATTCTCTGCTACCAGTGGGTCCGCTCCTCCAGCAAAAGACGGGGATCGCATACGCATGAACTGCTCAATCATGCAGCTGCGCTCTCCTGAGCTCCTATCCATCTCAGCCATCACCTACTGAGTAACGCTACGCAACACTGCGTCTGGGTCTACACCACCCATACTAGAAGGTCCTACTCCATCACCTCCCACACTCGTGTTACTGTTCCTCGGATCCATCCTGTAAAGGAAGCAACTAATCTCAGCATGCAATTACTATCACACAATCATACACTGGAATAACTCATAAATTATTCTTCTATCCACATCCTTAATCCCCATTTAGGATTCACCCCTACCACTCAGAAACAAGACCCGATAATAGTATCCATGGTTTTCCTGAAATCGTCACCCCAGGAAAAAAGACAGAAGCAACCGCGGTACTCCTGTCTCTAGGCTGCAAGATAGAACCATAAATTCTTACCTCATCCTCAAATGGCCGCTGACTCACATTTCAATCTACCCATCTCCTATTCCCCTCAAAATCCACTCCTATGCTCTGGTATTGTATTCCGCTGTCCACTAAAGTCTACAGAACCTGGCAACCCAAGCTCTGGTACCAAACTATGACGCCCCAATTTTCGTACAATTTTTTTTCCAATAATAAATGAATTTTCACTCGTCATAAACAACATCCATAAATTGGCTACATCAACAATCCTACTATCATTCATACGACCCGACTCGCATTAGGTACCAAGTAAAAAGTTATTTTATTTATATAACCTAACAGCGAAAGTTAATACATAATTAACAATCAGAATACAATACCCAGAGTATCAACACAAATATATACATCACCTTAACAGACTCAAAAATAACCTAACTCTAGGGGAATTACACCTCCCCTAGTCCAAAACTTCACCCTGTGTGTCAGGATCCCAGCTTCCTATGACTACGGAGTTCTATCACCTGGCCTATCCCCGTTACCTAAAAAATTTAGATAATTTGGGTGAGACTCATTTCAGTAAGAAGGAATAAATTATTTACAGTGTGTGGTCATATGAGTTCAGTTATAATACACTTTACTTTTCAAACCATCATTTCATCTAAGAAAATACACTGATATACACATTCTCATAATCATATAGATATACAATACAAGCTTTTATAAGCTTTAAAATCATTTCTTAAATTCAATAATTTCCAACACATATTTACCGCAAAGTTCTTGAAAATAGGAAAGATTACCCGCCCATACAGGTAGCTTCCCTCTACCCTAACACATTATGCAGTCAGGTATAACCATATCTGATACCTATTAGAGCACTCACCTTACTCAGTAAACCTTCAGGCGGAGAGTTTCACTTCGCCTCAATTATTTATATTATTAACTCACATATTTCAATTTCTCAATTTTATCATTTTCTATTTCTCAATTTCCATTCTTTCTTTCATTTCTTATTTTAGCCAATTTTATCATTCTTTCACTTTCCGTTTCCATTTTTATTTTCCGACGTATGAGTATCCTTGGTATCAAATACCAACATCGCGTATGTAACTCATGGCCACCCTAAGGATCTTTCTATCCACGCCATGCTTCCCCCCATGGTCAAGGTTGTGCGGCCCGAAGGCTGGATCTAACCGCGGTTGGTCGACCCGATTAAATCAAAATATCATATCGCGTTTGTAGTACGACTGGCCGGCCTATAACCCTGATCCAGACTCAGAGGGCCCAACAACCCTAAAAAAATGCTCAGTCGACTGTCACGTCACACGCTCCAAGAGTCCGTGTGTTTGCACTAACACCACTAGCAACCGTACCGTGCTCAATATCATAACCATCCATCAGGGTTCACTACCACATACCCACAATCATTATGCGGTATTGGCATTTCATCAATCATATTCCAGTATATCACAATTCAGTTCAATATAAATATTTTCATCATTTTCTGTGCACATTTCATCATCTCGTAATAATATATATCATATTTCATGTATTTTCACATTTTCCCCAAATACTCATCAATAATTTGTACAAACTCATTTCTCATTCAAATAATTTTCACTCACATATAAATACCATATTTCATTATTTTCTACTAATCACATCAATCATTCTCATTTCAATATTTTCTCAGAAAATACACATCGTTATATTTCACATTTTTCAACACATGTCATGTGTCATACAGTTTTCATCTAATATTCATAATATATTAATTTCAGACTCCAAAATATCACAAATTAATGTTACTGAAATGCCACACAATTTATCTGATATTTATATCAGAATAATTTTCAAGCAAAATACAATATGCTCATTTTCATATATAAATTCAAACGGTAATTCTGAAAATACTACAATAATTTATTCTACTTTCTTGGCTTACTTAGAGTCTCGTTAGAAGCCCAAATCTTACGCCCTTGGCGTCCAAAATTCAACTCCTACAATTTGCATTTTTCCCAGATTAATTAATTCATTTCCCAAAAATACTACCCATCTAACCTTCCCCAAGCCCCATGTACTCCAAATTAACATTTAAACCAATATTTGACACCCCTACTTAATTTTTTGAATTTTGCCCGTGGGTCCTAAAAATACACCCGCGGCGGCGCTCACCCAGGTCCTAAATTTTGAAAATTCTATTTTAACTCCAGATGCTCAACATGTTAACATTTCAAAATTAATCCTAATTAATTAAAAATAAGCCCCTTAATAACCCCCATACCCCAAATTTGGGATTATGCCCACAACGACCCCACGAGAATTCTGTCTCGCTAAACTTGTAGAGAATCATCCCTACATTCTCGTGGTGATGTCTGTTCGTCAATTAGGCTTATAATTTGCAAGAAATTAATGAAAAAGGAAAAATTGGCTTACCCCAGGAAATACGCCCACACCACTCTTACCACCGATCTGCTCCGGTCGAAATGACGGCAGGAAGAATAGAGTTCAACGGTATCTTCTGATTCTCGATCGAGCGAGAATCTACCACGTAACTGAGGAGAGAGGGAGAGAGAATGAGAGGAGAAAGAGAGAGAGACTGCACAAGTCTCCTGCGCAATTGCAATAGCAAAGGAAGAAAAGGGGGGCGGCTCTCTTAATTTCAATCCTGAAGCTTCTAGTTTCAGGAATAATAATAATAATAATAATAATAATAATAATAATAATAATATATTTAATTAATATTAATAATAATATATTTTATTAACAAAAATAAAAATAAATTTTAATTATTATTTTTTTTCTTTTCTTTTTTAAATTTAATTAACTAATTAATTATATAATTAATTAATTAATTAATTTTTATTTTTATTTTTTGGAATCACTCCACTAATCTTGCATAGCCCTTTTTGAGGTTATTACATAACTAGTGCAAACATACGTATAAACAGGGACATGAACATGCATGCAATCTATCGTGCATGACTATGCGTGAAATTATGCATGAATGCAATGTAACCTAAATAACTACTTTGCGAGAATTTTGGAAAAATCCCTATCGGCTAATGAAATGTTTCATGATTAAGCCGACCATTGATAGACCATTAATTCAATTCAATTACTCCATCAACCATTCATTTCCTTGATGATGGTCCATGTACCTTAGATTCTACGAAAGATTAGGTTATGACCTGGGTTTGGGATTAACTTGGGCGAGTCAACCCTTTGGGTTGGTTCAATGCAGTCTTGTGGACTTTGATATGCACTTGGACCTCGGGTGTTTCAAAATATGGGCTTCAAGCTATTCTTTGATTAGTCGAGGCCCGAGTTTAAAGAGAGTTGGGCTTGAATTGTTTTAAAAATATTGGCCTAGATTTTTAAGTAATAGGGCCGAAGCCCCCTTTTAAAATATGAGTTTGGCCCTTTTTGAAAATCAGGCTTGGGTCGGATTTTTTTGTTTAGAAAAAAGTCGGGCCTAGATTTGTTTTAAAAAGAGTTGGGTCCAAATTTTTTGAAAAAGATTGGACCAACCCATCTTTTAAATGCTTAGGCCAAGTTCTTTATTTTTAAAAGAATGGGTTGCGGTCTCACTGTTGGGTTTTTCCAGAATATTGGCTAAGTGGTATGGATGCCTAGAATGGATACAAAATATAAGACATATTACAAAGTATCTAAAAACATATATACAAAAGACTCAATTACATAATATGAAGAAGGATGTGGCTTTTGTCCCAACCCCAGGTAGGTACACCTATTTTACAGGGTTTCTTCATTACTCTACCCTAATTAGGGAAAACTATAGATAAGTATGTGTGGGTAAGCTCTATTCCCTATAGACAACAAATTCCCAGCCTGAACCCTATCTTAACCCAATGGGTTTGGACAGAGTTTAAACTGAGCGGAGTGGTTCACGTGCCCCCAGGACCTTGTCCCATGAGGGCTAATGGTACTATGCTCCTTTCTAATCTTAAAGGGTGAAACTCGGGTAGAAGGCTAATGAAAATGTGTGAATTTATAAGCTTAGCCTAGTCCCTCTACCCCAACCTTTATTACATGCTTATTCAAATAACATATTCACAAGTAATCACAAGCTTATTCTATAACAATGGAAACAAAATATTCACAATTAATCACATGTTTATTCAAACAATAAAAAAAATAAAGTGTTTACAATCAATCACATGCTTATTCAAAATATGAAAACAAGATATTTATAATTAATACACTTATTCTAAATATTTGAAAACAAAATATTTGCAATTTAAAAAAAGATTTGGAAACAAAATATTTGTAGTTAAAATTTGGAAACAAATTATGTACAAATAAAATGCTTTTAAAAAAATTTGGAAAAAAAAAAAACATTTGTAATTAATAAAATTTGGAAACAAAAATATTTGCAATAAAAAATTTGCAAAAATATTTGCAATTAAAATTTTCTTATCTAAAAAATTTGGGAATAAAATATTTGCAACTACTATGCTTATCAAAATAAATTTGGAATGAAAATATTTGCAATTAATATGCTTATCTAAAAAAATTGGGAAATAAAATATTTACAATTACTATGCTTATTTAAAAATTCTAGAAATAAAACATTTACAATTAATATTCTTATCTAAAAAAATTTGGAAATAAAATATTTGCAATTACTATGTTTATTTATAAAATTTAGAAATAAAATATTTACAATTAATATTCTTATCAAAAAAATTTTGGAAAGAAAATATTTGCAATTAATATGCTTATCTAAAAAATTTGGAAATAAAATATTTACAATTAATATTCACAAAATGATGAACTAAAAGATTTATTAAATTTGAACTCGGGATAATTTCTAATTAATTACTAGCTCGACTCTTTAATTTCCCTAGTGGAGTCAGCAAGCTGTCGTGATGTCCCAGAATGCGAGTGCCCCAGGGTCGGCGAAATAAAAATTATTTTATATTTTTCAGGAAAAAAAAATAAATATTAGAGTCACCACTAACCTTTTAGTGTAATTAGAACACTTGATTACTACCCAATTAAGGGTAGAATCAGTCTACGTTACCAAAGCTGGGATCGGGAGTTCGATTACGCAAGGAGAAAGTACGAACACCCCCTACACGTCCATTCTTACGAATAGTACCTAATTTATTATGAAATTATCCCAAAGTAAATTTAAAAAAACCTCTTAGGTTACTCCTTTTGTGAATTTACAAATATACATGCAAAATAAATAAATAAATAAATTATACAAAAATATACGTAATATATATATATATATATATATATATATATGTATTCCATAAGAACTGAGATACGTGAAACTTAAAAAGCTTATACCCTTTTTATTGCAATCATAGGGATGAAAATCAAGAAAATATTTTATAAAAATAAATACCATAGTACATATGAAGCCAAATAACAAAAATACTAATAATAATAATAATAATAATAATAATAATAATAATAATAATACTATGATAATGCTTCATGCCATAATGATAATAATAATAATAATAATACTATGATAATGCTTCATGCTATAATAATAATAATAATAATAACACCTAACACACAATATAATAAAAAGTACTAATAATAGTCATTATGATGATACACACATCTAATATCCTATAAGTACAATCATACTAATATGGAAATATTTAATCCCCACGTAAATAATATATACGCATTGGAAAGAGAAAGAATAAAGTTATGGAAACCATTCAAAGAATGAATCTACTATGAAATATACGCATTAATAATAAATAGATATGCCATAAGATGGAAACGCTAAAAACAAATATGGAAATAATATTATGGACTTCCTAAAATTAATTCACAAGCTATTCGGAAGTGACTAAACCCTAAACATATAACATTGACATTAAACAAACATTATAATAACAAAAACCCTAAATAATTACAACCTTGAGCATGAATAATACTTACTCAGCATCTATTGTTAAATATTGTACCCTAATTTATTAGTAAGCATAGTGAATGCCCTATACATTAAAACTTGAGTAAATATTAGAAAGAAGAAAAATACTGCAAAAAATAAATTGACGTCAAATATATACATATATATATAACCTAAATAAATATTATTACAAAAAAATTGAAAAATCCTACAAAAAATAAATTGACATCAAATACACACACACGCACACCACTACAAAAAATCAGGATATTAGTAAAGGATCAAATCCGTCACTAATACTTATAAATTCGCCACTAATAAGTGGCGAATTTATAAGTATTAGTGACAGTTTTAAATTAATTGTTATATCTGCCGTTATTACTAACTATTAGTAACAAATTTAAAATTCGTCACTAATAATACAGTAGTGACGGATTATAATCATCACTAAAACCCTAATACCGTCACTATAAATTATACATCAACTCTACTCAAATTCGTCACTAATAGTACAGTATTAGTGAAGGATAAAAATTTGTTACTAATGGTAGGTGTCGCGACGTCCCGGGCGCACGTGTGCCCCGGGCGGCGAAATTAAAATCATTTTTAATATTTTCATGGAAAAATCATGGAAAAAGTCGGAGTCGCCACTAACCTTTAGTGCGATTAGAACACATGATTACTACCCCGTTAGGGGTAGAATCGGTCTACACTACCAGAGTTAGGCTCGGGAGTTCGGTTACGCAAGGGGAAGGTACGAGCACCCCCTACGCGCCCGTTCTTACGAACGGTACCTAATTAATTTAAAATTATCCCTAAGTTAATCTAATAATTCTTTAAATTACTCCTTTTTTTTATGAATTTATAAGTACATGTAAAATAAATAAATAAATAAATAAATAAAGATAATATATATATATATAGATATTCCCTCAGAGCTTAGGGTACGTGATGCCCGAAGGCTCATACCCTCGCAATAAAATCATAGGGATAATAATTAAGAAAATACACTCCCAAAATTTTGAAATTATATATAAAATTTTTATAGGAAAATACTAGTATGGGAGGTTTTAATATATATTAATAAGATAATAAACTAAGAAATTAAATTACCATAATACATGTAATAATAATAGGGATACATATATGCTATATATACTATATAATAATAAATTGTTTATAACACCTAATAACTTATCCTAATAATAAACCAACCTAATAGATAGTAATAATACACGCATCATAATAGTAACAATAATGTAACTCATATCATAATAATACTAAACTTAGAATAATAATAATAATGATACTACATCATACGTAATAATAATAACAATAATACTAATAATGACAATAATACACTACCATAGAATAAGATATTAACATCCGATAAATATAATAATAACAACCTGGAAATAATCAAAACCTTAAAGTTAATATTCGATATATACACATATGGAAACAATTAATCCCTATGGAAACAATTTGAACCCTAAAATAAATGTACAAAATGTAATAATTAATATGGAAGCAACTAATGTAATTATGGAAGCAAATCTACCCTAAAACTAATATGCAAAAGGCAAAATAATAAATATGGAAATAACTGAAATTATGGAAACGAATCGACCTAAAAATTAACATGTTAATAAACAACAATATATATTTAAAACAATTAATGAAATTAAGGCAACAAATCAATCCTAAATAATATATAATGATAATCGAAAACCCTATAATAATATAACTGCCCTATTATACAATCTCAATATGACAATAATGATAACCCAAAATATACAATATCAATACGACAATGATGAAAATCATAAAGTAACTATATAATAAGATCAACTAAATATTAACATGATAATTACAACAATAATAAACAATAATATCACGGGAATACATAATAGACAATAATATTACGTAAATATATATACATGCAAATTAGATATACAATTGGAATATTATAGCACTACAATAATAATATGAAAATATGTAAGCCCATATACAATAGAATGTGCATGAATATGCAAATAATTATATAAGGCAATAACAATAATATATATGCACATTAGATAATAACTACTAAATGACAACAATAATAATAGTACTCCAATAATATAATAATAGTAATAAGGACATACCAACAATATAATAATAATACTAACAATAATAAGTCAACAATATAATAACATTACTAATAATAATACACATATAATGTGAAAAACACCTTAACAATAAATACTTTACAACATAACGGTAATTATTTTATATAAACAGTGATACAGCAGAGTAAAAAATAAAAATAAAAAAATTAACATGGATATTAACATTAAAACCTTTAAACTCATATGATAACAATATAAACCTCAAGATTGCAATAAATATCACAAAATATGAACATGGACATTAAATTCTGAGACACATGTTGCAGGAAAAAAAAAAAAAAGTAAAATAAAATAAAACCTACAATAAAATTAAAAAAAAAAAAATGATCATGGATTATCACAAGAGGTATACCAACATTTAATAAAATAAAATAAAATAAGGTATATGTGCTGTGTGTGTGTCGGAGACATGCGTGGAGTGTGTGCGTGTGATCAGAATCAGAAGCTTACCTGGGGGATAACGCCGGAGTTGGGTGGTTGGTGGCTAGCCGTAGAGCAACGATGTGTCGTGTGGCTGGCCGTGGAGGGCCACTCGGGCTGCCGCTGGGAAGGTAGAACAGGTGCCGAAGTTGCCGCTGCTCAGGTTTGCTGGTTTGTTGCCGGTGCGACGCGGGAGGCTCGGTGAATGGAGGTTGGCGAGGAAAGGGTGGCCGCTGGTTCGTCGGAGAAAGAGAACGGCTGCAATTGAGAAGCTGCCGGAGAAGATGACTGGAGAACCAACACGAACAGCGAACATCGGAAAGAGAATTGAGGAAGAACGCTGTCGACGACTGGGAACTGGAGGATCTGGTGTGCAGATGCGAACATATACGCAACGACGGAAGAGAGAACAGATGCAGCAACAGACTGCGTAATCGCTCGGGCGGTGGACTATGGTGGTGCGTGGGTGAGTTGGTTGATGGAGTAGATGGTGACTGGTACGTGAGAGAGATAAGAGAAAGCAGGCTTAGGGTTTTCCTTTTGTTTTTTTCTTTTCCTGGTCTTCCCCTGTGTGCTGTGCGCTGCCCCCTCTGTGTGGGCATGAAGATGAGAAGAAGAAGGAGCCCTTTTTTTTTTTTTTTTTTCAGTTTTTGATTTGGCTCTTCTCCCGTGTGTGTTGTGCGTAGCCTCCTCCCCTAATGGTCTTGGAATGTGCCTTTTTAAAGGCATCTCTCCCTAAAACCCTAAAATCCTTTCCTTTTTTGATTTTCTTTTTTTCTTTTTCTCTTTTTTTTTTTATGCTTTTATTCCTATGGTAATAATGAAAGAGGAAATAATATTAATAATAATAATCATAATAATATCAATATCAATAAGGTAATAATAATAATAATACTACTAAATAGTAAATAGTAATAAATAATTATAGTAAAAATAAAAATAATAAAGATAAAATAATAATAATGATAATAATAAATAAATAATAGTGATAATAATAAATTACTTATAATAATATAGGAAAATAAATAATAATAATAATAATAATAATAATAAATAATAATAAAAAAATAACAATAATAATAATAATAATAATAAAGTATCAATTTTGAATAATAATAATAATAATAATAATAATAATAAGGTAATAATAATTATAGTAAATTAATAATAACAATAATAAATAAAAAATAATAATAATTATAAGAAAGTAATAAATAAAAATACTAATAATAATAATAAAATAATAATAAAAAGGGAACCCCTTGTTCTATTTGGCTAAGGCAAAAATAGGGTGTCTACAGTAGGGAATTAATGACAAATTACAAATTCGTCACTAATAGTGCAGTATTAGTGAATGATTTAAATTCGTCACTAATAGCCTAACATTAGTGACGAATTTGAAAACCGTCACTAATACTCTACTATTAGTGACGATTTGGAATCCTATACTAATAGTTTACTATTAGTGACGATTTTTTAATTCTTCACTAATACCCTAATATTAGTGACGAATTTGAATCCTTCACTAATAATTAAAAAACAAAAAAAAATTTAATACCAATTTTTTTAATCATCAATTCCTGTAAAAAATCTGTAATTACATTTTTCGCAAACATAACCTGAAACCATAATTACTACAAAATTTATAAATTATTCAAAATTTCCAATTCAAATACAAATTCAATTAAAATAAAGAAATAACATCAGCTCAAATAACAAAAAAAAAATCAAAAAATTCAAAATTTAAATACAAATATACAAATTCAAATTAAAATACAGAAATTCCATTTGTTCAAATAACAATAAAAATTACAAAAAAATAATCAAAAGTTGCATCCAACGACTGTAGTGCATGCATGGCATTGTGCTAATGTTATGACAGTCGCGAACCCAACAAATTAAGAATCATAAAAAAAAAAAAATTAGTATACAAATGGAGAGCATAATGAAGCATTGGCGCTCAGTATAATCAGGAATAAATATATAAAATGCGTCTTACAATAATTTGCAACCCTAAACGAATAACTGAAATGAATGTGAATGACGTACGTATGAATATATACAGTTGCATGCATCAAACCACACACACGTAAACACTTTAACTTGTTCTCAAAACAGAATATCTCTGGTGATGGACAAATTATATTAATGCTTATCCATAATTAAAAGCAAATGATATGCAATGTATGTTAATAGATGCAAATTTAAGGTTTAATGAAATGACTTTTCGTTTAACTTTCACTCATCCTTTCAAAAATATTTTAATATTCATTTTATCATAATTATCTTTGTACATTTTTTTTAAAAAAAAAAATTTAACGAAATTTCAATAGCATACCGTCTGTAAATTGGACATTTTCCTATAAAACCTGTACTTGAAAAATAGTTATTTTCACAAAATAAAACATTTCAAGCATGCAACAACCTAAATTCACTACCAGCCTGCAATTCATAATATACTACATCAGTCATGCAGTTAGCGTTCAACACAAGCATGTATTCCAGTAGTTTAATATACAACTCATATAACATAATACCATTCATCAAGAAAATATTACCAGGTAAAAGTTAAAACACAATCCAACTAACCTTGAACCTCCTCAACAAAGTCGTATCCTCTTCCAGGCAGAAATCACCCTAGCCTCTAATTCTACAAACCGCTTCTTCCAAGCCTCAACCCTCGTCTCGACTCTTACCTTTGTGAGAACTCCGAATCGTTCAGCTTATTCTTCACATAAGCAATAGCCTCCTTCTCACCTTCACGAGAACTCCTCAAAGGCCCCAATTACATCTCGCATCCCTCCTTCCTCCTATTTTCCCTATAACTCGTCGATCATTCGTTTTCAAGAGGATAACAGAGTAACAAGCTATAGGGAAAAGAGGAGGAAGAAGGGATGTGAGAGGTTATTGCGACCTTCGAGGAGTTCTCATGAAGGTGAGAAGGCTCACGAGATCCGAGGCAAGGGTTGTGGCTCGAAAGAAGCAGTTTGTGGAATTAGAGGCTATAGTGATTTTTTTAAGTGGCGACTGGCGAGTGGGTGATTTGTTTAAGCCCTTTTTGGTGAAGGGACTAGGTAGCCAAACGAAATGCCCAATCAACTAATTCAATTTATGTCTGAAAGATATAAGTAGTAGAAAATAAACAAAAAGAAGATATAAGTAAGTTTTGAAACACTATGATCTCTTTAAATATATATACACACATATATACATATATGATATTGCAGAAAATCAAAATCAAGTCCTAACAGCACAATCAATACAATTTCAGTATCTCCAAACAATTCACAATTCAGCATATATATATTGAAATCCCTTGGTGGCCATTCTCACCCATAAGCAAGACAGCTATAGAAATTAACCACAATTTCTATTTTATGATACTCTTACATGTACTGATCCAGAGAATAACTTTGAGCAATACATCACATAAAGGAAAACACATATATTTTATGATGCAAACTAAATTCCAGTATCAAGAAAGTAGCAACATCACTCAAAAGAAGCTTAGAGTTTCGAACAATCACCGCCCTATATTCAACAAAAAACAAAAGAAAACAGAATGTTAAGAAATAATTAAATTGACAACACAATCAATACAGTTCCAGTATCTCCCAACAATTCACAATTCAGCATATGAATACAATTAAACAACCAACAAAGATAGGGAAGATGGAGCAATGATGTAAAGAAAGAACGAAATGCCAGCAATTGATGTAAATTGAGTGGGTAAGGTTTTCACCTTGAGTTCCCGAGTTACAATTTGCATGATATTTTGTACCAATTAAAAACCACTCATCTTAAAAATTAAAAGCTTATTGTTATTGGTGAGGTGGTTTTCCATTAATGGAGCTAGCTCTGGTGAGGTGGTTTTCCATTTATGGCACAATATAGGCACGCTCCTCCAATGGAACTTCTGATGTTCCATTTCCACTCAAGAACATTAGGCCCCAAAGCATATAAAAATTTTTTAAGGTAAGACAAACAAACATTCCACACTATAGGTATAGTAAGAAAATAATTATTTATTCAATTTTGATAGTCATATGGTGGGGCATAAGTCATTGTAAAATTAATAATTCTTTTCTTAAAATAATATATTAAATACAAATTGTAAAATTTCAAAAATTATTTATTTATCATTTTTCACTTCAACATACGTAAATTGTAATAAACTAATGCCTCGAGTTTGAATTTGTATTGATTTTTATCAATATTCACACAAATTCAAATTCTACCTTTAAATTCTAAACTTCCAAATATAGAGTAATGTTAGTGTTTAGGTAGATAACGAATTGTGTTCTATCCAAACTATACACAAAATCCAAATAATAAATATCGAAAGTTCAACATGATGTAAGATTGTATTTAAAAGTTAAGCTTTCAAGATTTAGATTCAAATTTAAGAGGACTTTAAAAATTGAAGTACCCAAAATTTTACATTAAAATATATATACTTGAAAGGAACAAATATATAATATGTTGGTGGCAAGAATAGGAGTTTCAACAAAAGTTCACCAAATTGTGCTCGCATCACAATATATTTCTCACCAGAAGTAAATCTCAAATAAATGGCCCACATAACATACCAGCTTTGGTACATAGTCTGTTCCTCCTTTGACTTTTAAACTCACAATCTTGAACTTAACCCTGCTCCTCTGTGCCACAAGTTTCTTATTGTTTTCTGGATGCTCTACAAACTTGAACACTGTCAATTAAGTTACAAAGTCAGATGACGAAACCACCAAAAACAAAGTAATCAATGTATTTGAACCAGTTTTTTTGCATTCTTCTAAATACTGATTACCAGTTGCAATAAGACTTTTGCCTGGAGCAAGTATTCCCCTAGGGGGGGCGCATGTAGTAGCTCTTCAGAGTTGTTGTTTGCATGGTTCATCTTTAAAAAAAAATACAAACAAACCAAAAGGGTCAAAACAAATCAAACAGGGAATGAAAATTCTAGCTGGCAAAGCAGTAATCTGCAAAGAGATAAAACAAAAATTTTAGCTGAAAATATAACCGAATCGATCCAATCATCCAAAACCCAAAATCCCATATCGAGAAAAACAAATGAAAAAAGTAAGTTAACAAAAATATCAAGAAAACAACCGAGAACCCAAAATAGCCAAAAAAAAAAAAGAGGAACACTTGAGACGCACAGGGAAAGAAGAGCTTATTTGGAGGATCGAGACGAAGCCTGCACTTGGCGGGAAGAAAAGATTTCGCCATGGATGAAACAAGGTTCTTGACACGAACATTCTGTCCCTCCGCAAGCTGATGAAGCTGCAGGTGACTTCGGCTCTGCGAAGAAGAAGAAGAAGATGCAACTAACAGCTCTAACAGTTCCAAAAAAAAAACTTACACAGCCCCAACAACCTTAGCAAACATCTCTAATAGTTCCAAACAGCCACTAACAGAGTGCTCCAAGTGAACAATTGAAAAAGTTGAATTTTTTGAAGAAAATAGATGACAAACAACTTGATATTATGATGTATGGTGGTATTTAGAACATTATGAAAAAATGAGAGATTAAGGAAAGAAATGTACCAAGGGAGAGGGGCTGGGGCTGCGAGGGTCGACGGCGAGGTGAGGGGAGACGAGTGACGGCGAACCAGGCTGCGATGAAGAGAGGATGGGGAGTGGTGGAGGGAAGAAGAAAATGGAAAGGAGGGGCGACGATGAGGCAACAAGCGATGGCAACAGGAGACGGCGATGGCCAACGGCAACGGGGGACCGCAAACCAGGTTGCAACAGAAAGGGGATGGAGAGCGTAGGAGGGAAGCAGAAAATGGAAAGGAGGGAAAATGAGGGGATTGGGGAAACTGGCTGGGTAAGTCTGACACAAAAAATATATTTTTTTAATAAAAAATCTAAATAGTGTCCGTTCAACAAATTGTCACTAATATCCAATAGTAACGATTCTTAAATCTATCACTAATAAGAAAAGTATTAGTGACGGTTCTCAAATTCGTCATTAATAAAGGGTTAATAGTGACAAATTTGTATATTTGTCACTAATACTTTAAAATAAAATTTTTTATTTTTTTTAAACAAGAGAAATATTAGTGACGGTTATGAAATTCGTCACTAATAAGGGGTCAATAGTAACGAATTTCTATATTCGTCACCAATACTCTGAAAATAAATTTTTTTTTTTTTTTAAATAAGGAAAGTTTTAGTGATGGTTCTAAAATCCGTCACTAGAAAAGCGCAATTAGTGACGAATTTCTATATTTGTCACTAATATTCTGAAGCAAATTTTTTTTTTTATTTAAATAAGGGAAGTATTAGTGACGGTTCTCAAATCCATCCCTAATAAGGGGTCAATAGTAACGATTTTTTATATTCATCACTAATATTCTGAAATAAATTTTTTTTATTTTTTTAAAATAAGGAAAGTATTAGTGACGGTTCTCGCATCCGTCATTAATAAGGGGTCAATAGTGATGAATTTTTATATTCGTCACTAATATTCTAAAACAAAAAATTTTAATTTTTTTTAAATAAGGAAAGTACTAGTGATGGTTCTAAAATCAGTCACTAATAAGAGGCTAATAATAACGAATTTCTATATTTGTCACTAATACTCTAAAAATAAATTTTTTTATTTTTTTTAAATAAGAGAAGTCTTAGTAACAGTTCTAAAATTTATCACTAAAAAGGGGCCAATAGTGACGAATTTCTATATTCGTCACTAATACTCTGAAACAAAATTTTTTTATTTTTTTTTTAAATAAAGGAAGTATTAATGACTGTTCTCAAATCCGTCACTAATAAGGAGTCAATAGTGATGATTTTTTTATATTCATCACTAATACTTTGAAACTATTTTTTATTTTTTATTTTTTTAAAATAAGGAAAGTATAAGTAACAGTTTTCACATCCATCACTAATAAGGGGTCAATAATGACGAATTTCTATATTCGTTACTAATACTCTAAAATAAAATTTTTTATGTTTTTTTTTTAAATAGGGGAAGTATTAGTGACGGTTCTTAAATCCGTCACTAATAAGGAGCTAATAGTAACGAATATACAAATTCGTCACTAATATTCTGAAACAAAATATTTTTTTTTTTTTTTAAGTAAGGTAAGTATTAGTGACGGTTCTCAAATCCGTCACTAATAAAGGGTTAATAGTGACGAATTTGTATATTCGTCACTAATACTCTAAAACAAATTGTTTTTTTTTATTTTTTAAATAAAGGAAGTATTAGTGACGATTTTCAAATTCGTCACTAATAATCACTAATAAAGGACTAATAGTGACGAATTTGTATATTCATCACTAATACTCTGAAACAATTTTTTTTATTTTTTAAAATAATAGTAGTGACGGTTATTTAATAGTCACTAGTGAATATCTTTTAGCGACGGATTTAATTCGTCACTAATACCGCATAAATCGTCGCTAATATTCTCCTAGGACAATTTTTGAGCAAAAAATGTTTTTCCATGATTTTTTTTCAACTTTTAGTGATGAAATTATTAGTAACAGATTCAATTTCGTGATTAATAGTGTTATATTAGTAACGATTACTAAAATCGTCACTAATACCCACTTTTAGTGACGAAATTGAATTCATCACTAATACTAAAAACTAGCTTTTTTGTAGTACACGCACACACACACACACACACACACATATATATATATATATAACGTGAATAAATATTATTACAAAAAGGAGAAAAATCCTACAAAAAATAAATTGATGTTAGATATACAAAAAAAAAAAAAAAACTCAAATTTAAAAATTCAACCTTTACAGCTCAAATAAAATCAAAATAAATAAATAAATATACACACACACACACATATGTGCATGTATGTGTGATGTGCATACACAGCGTGAGTGATTGCATGCATGCGTGTGTAAACAGTGTGTGTATGAAGTGTGTATGGTGTGTGTATAGAGGTTACTTACTGTGCGTACAGCTGGAACTGGAGGAGCAAGCTAGTTGAGCAGGTGACCGTGACCATGGGGGGTGGCTCACGGGTTGTTGTGCTATGGCTGGAGATGATGGGAGCATGAAGTGGCTACCAAAGTTGAGAGTCACGCAGGTGGTTGGTGATGGTGAGGAGCAGGTAGCAATAGCTTCGGAGAGGAGCAGCAGCTGGCTGCAGTGGCTGAGAGAAGAGAGAGAGCAGCAGAAAGGCTCAAGTGGTTGTGTAGGTGGTTGCCAGAGTTTAAGAAGACTACAGTGATAGGGGTGGCGACGGCAACGAGAGGTGGTGAGTGGATCTCCTTTACTGCGTGTGAAACAAATGCACACACACAACACTTCTACTAGGGAGTGAAGGAGATGGAGATGGGAGAATGGGTTGCAAGAGCACAGGGAGCAAAGCAACAGACAAATGATGTAACACCCCGAACCCTTAAAACTTATCCAGTGTGTTATACCTGATTAAATCCCGATAATTCACAAAGCAATACATACGTAGCGAAAAACGTAAACATAATCTCCATTAATATTATACGAGAGTTTACTATTCCTATCTATAATCCATATTAACCATTCATCACCTGCATTTCCATATATACATATATCTCCAAAGCATTTCAGTTATCACAATCATTCCTTTCTCAACAATCTTAAAACATAAAACCATAAACTTAAACTTTATTCAACCCAACAGTATTATAAAAAAGATTCCCTTTCTCTAATAATCCTAAAAAATACTATAAACCCTCGAGCTCCCTAAGCCTGGCCTCAAGGATGTCTTGGAAAAGAAATATTCATGTTTGGGTGAGACACTTCTCAGAAAGGGAAGAAACAGGATATTAAAAACAACATGTGGCTAACATGAGATTTATAAATATCATTTTAATAACATTTTCAAAACATTAACATAAACACCGAAACCATTCTTTTAACCTAATCAATCACATGCAAAGGATTTAATTCATGAGATTACCCAAAGATAGGGCTGATTACTCGCCCATACAAGTAGCACTCCTCTGCTCTGATATTTAGGCAACCCCAGGGTTGCTGTTGAAGCATACTAGGACACTCACCTTACTTAGCAAGCCCTCAAGTATTAGATTGATCTCGTACTCACACAGTTCAAACAAAGGTTTACCAACAAAGGCCCCAAGGATAGGGAAATCTACCCACCTATATAAGTAGGTTACCTCTGCCCTAGTACATTATGCAGTTACTGACACATTTGAAGTTACTAGCGCACTCACCTTTCTCAGCAAGTCCTTAGGTGAAGAGTACACCTCGCCCAATCATAACATGTTTTACGAGCATAGATACTTCTAATATGATAATACATTATTTTTTATATCATTATTCAACCATTCACATCCGTTCATGTTCATAACTTAAACATTGCATTACATTTCACTTTAAGTGACTCTTTCCCATTTACATCGTTCATATTTCACATTTCATTCCATTGTCATTTCATTTCCATTTCATTCCATTTTCATTTCATTCATTTGTATTATAGCCACTCTTTAGCCGTCATCAGTTAGTGCACATAGAAATGCGCTAGAATCTGCTAACACAATTAATTTTAGATGTCATCAGTTAGTCTATATAGAAATGCGCTAAAATCTGCTAACACGGCTTTCAGCTGTCGTACATTTACATGGTTGCATTTAACATACACAAGCAGCATGGTTCATATCATATTTTATTCTCAATGTATTACTTACTTAACTTACATCTCATATATGCAACGTATATTTGCACATATTTACTCATGCCACACAATTTAACAATAAAATTCATACATATTCCTTGAAAAATAAGCCAACCTATATTTAGCATTTAATTACTGAAAATATAACTTCCATTTCTTACATAAATTTCTAGAAAATTCCTTTCACTTTCTTCAGTTCATTTCCACATATACATAGCTAAATAAATGGTCCTATGCTCAGAAAACATAGTTTACATGGTTGGAATTTTAGTAATCCACACCAAAATATATACATAAATATAACATAATTTATTACCTTTAATTTCATAAAATATGATTTAATATACAATTTCCCCTAACCTAACTTCTGAAATACGCCGATAAGATCCCCGAACCGATGCCTATGGCGTTCACTTGGACCCTAAATAAAAAATCTTAATTTAATTAAATAAACCCCAATTGACTCAAATCTTAAGAAAAATACTTATTTAATACTTCCTAGGCTCCAAATAACAATTTGTTAAGAAAATTCCCAAAATAACTCACTTACCCTGGTTTTGGGATGTTTCCCAAACCTCTCAAACCAACGATCAGCTCCTGCAACCTTGCAGAGAATGATCCTACGAACCTCATGGTGGTTCCGGATTGTCAAACCTGGTCAAATCCAGCCCGAAATCGAAGAGAGAAGGTTGGAGATCCATTTTTTATAGAGAGAGAGAGAGAGAGAGAGAGAGAGAGAGAGAGAGAGTGAGTGAAATCCCAAAGTTTCTCGCTGAAAATGAAAGAAACTCTATTTATAATTAGGGCTTCATCGACGAGACACGTGGGTTCGTCGATGAACTATTGAAGAGACTTCGTCGACGAGAAGATATATTCGTCAACGAAATTCAGAGTTTAAAATTACCCTTTATCGGGATTTCTTTGTTGACGAGGAACGAGAGTTCGTCCACAATCTCTAGAAGGACACTCGTCAACGAAGACAAAACATTCATCAACGAGGCCTGCTATTCCTTCCTCTAAGATCTTTCCTTTTTTCTTATTATCCATTAATCCATTTCATTTATTATACTTTTCAATTATTTAATTAGTTTTAATTTTCGGGTCATTACATTCTCCCCTCAAGAAATTTCATCCTCGAAATTTTACTAACTAATCATCCTTTCACATTACTTGAATTCATTTGCTAACTATAACTATAAGAACTCAACATAAATATCATCATATAAATCATTCAATCATTCTTCATTAAATTAAATCATCATTATCTTAAATATAATCTCATACCTGCTTCTTCGATGGTATCCTCCTCAGCTTGAAGTGTGTACAGTTGGGGTGGAGCACCCCTTCCTAACAGTACCTATTGTTTTCCCCGATCTCGATTCTGCATAGATACCATAGACAATGGTTCCCTGCAATCTTTCCTGACATGCCCTGGTTTACTGCACCTATAACAATTCGGAGTGTCAAACCAGCATTCGCCCCTATGCCTCTTATTACACTTCGGGCATACAGAGCCCACTGTTTCTTTTCCTTTCTTCGCTGATCCTTGATTGGCCTCAGACTGAAAACAAGGTGGTGTAGGTCTCTTCTTCTGCTCTAAAGACTCAATGCTGCTTTAGATACTCTTCTCCAACATTAAGGCCTTATCAACTAGTTTTGAAAAACTCTGGAGCTGAAACCTGACTACCAACTCGTAAATTCTGCGCTTCAGGCCTTTCCCAAATTTCCTGACTTTCCTTATATCATTTGGAATAAAAAATGGAGCGAAACGCGACAATTCCACAATTTTAGCTGCATACTCTGCAACCGTCACTTCCCCCTGGGTCAAATTAGTAAACTTCTCAATCTTTTCCTCTCTGACAGATGAAGGAAAATATCTTGTGGTAAAGATGATTATGACAAAATTAATGTTAAAACATTTTTGAAAGGATGAGTGAAACCAAATAGATAATTAAACTTTATCCTAACATAATCGTCAACCGTTTAGAAAGGCTCAGATCCATCCCTATAGGAAGCACATAAATGATCCATATGCATCACTTTCGTCTACTAAATATCGAGGCTCTTGAGAATACCCTAAATATTATATCATGTACTTAAAGACTTATGATTTAATATGGAATGTTCTTGGGTCATGAACATTATTGCATGCCTCAATATATACTCTCTTATGCATCTATGATCTATAGGGACAACAATTCTAATCAAGTGACAAATGCAATTGAAAAATACTCAGTATAGTTGATATTAAAGATTTGGATTGATGTCTTATACTATTAAACATGATGAAATTAATATTTGGTTAGTATAAGTAGTTAAAGAATCTAAGCACGTACTCAAATAGAATGACTCTAGGTCCCGACACATCATTTGAAAATCAAATGACCTCAGAAAGACCTTAGGGATCAGGTCGACCGACGCTGAATTTTTTCTGTGTCCTAAAAATGACTTAAAATGACCCTAGGACACTCATACGTGCACAAATATATATGGTCATATAAATAGGGTGATTGCATAAGTAAAAAGAACCGAAATGCACTTAAGTTGCATGTTTGGTCGACCGTACTGCACAAGTACAATATCAACCGGCCGATCGAACTGAGACCAAGTCAACTATTTGACCATTGTCTGGTCGACCAAAACTTGCTGCTAGTTCATTCTCACCGGGTTAACCGAACTCCCTCAGAGTCAACATTTTGACCTTATGGTCGACTGAGCCCAAATTGTATGCCAACGCCCTGGTTGACCGAGTTCTGATGTGTGAGAACTCAATGATCCGATTGACCAAACTACTTAGTTCAAAAGCTCCTGGTTGACCAAATCGCGCAGAAAAGGAAAGCCGCCCTGGAACCTCCTTGACCGGTCGACCGAACTATTAGTTTATTTCTTGCCTGGTTGACTGAACGTGCACAACTCAGTCAACTAAACCTTGCCTTGGTCGACCGGTGTTCTCGAGTTGCCGTAATATTTTTGCCATGGTTAAAATAATAAAATAAGGTTAAATGTGTTAAAATGTTTTAAAATAATAATAATACCCTACATCTCCTAAACGGTCATAATTTGCCCAACTTCTATATATAGGAGTTCATTTGTGCAAATTAGCTAGAGATTAGCAAGATCATTAATGAAAATTCTCTCAAATTTAAAAAACCTATTTTGCCAAATACTATCCCAAATACTCCTCTACTTCATTCTCTTTGATCATTCAAGTATAGAGAGAGTGTTTAGAATATTAGTGCTTCATTCTAAGTAGTCCTATTCTCTAATTGATATTTGTATTGTTTGATTTTTGTTGAGAGTTTGGTTAGGGTTATTCCCATGGATTTAACTTGATAAATCTTGTACTGGGAAAACTCTGTAGCTTGAGGATCTTTGCATTGTCATTGCAAGATTCCTTTAGTAATTATTTTTATGCGCAAAATATTTTATAAAATTTGTTTTCAAACAACTCTTGTGCTTGATACAATTTGAGAAAATATTTTTGAGTTTGTTTGAATAATATTGCTAGCATCTTTGAAACACTAATCTTATATTGAGATTTCATATACTTTGTTTTCAAAGATTAGCTTGCTTGAACACTCTTGTGCTTGACTGAGTATAATCATTATAATGAGTGTAGATTGCACATATACACTATTGACCTTACAGTTCTTATATGTTTGGTTTGGATTTATTATTATTTACGCATATTATAGTACATATTTGTTTAGTGTGAGAAACATATTTCTGTGTACTCAAAAATTGTATTACACATTGGTTGTATTCCAGGCACGGGCCTGAAGAGGGAGACTAACCCTATTGAATAATCCTAAACTGGCTTAGACTCGGTTAGGAAAGTTAGGTACGCCATCCTGGTAAGGCGTGAGGTTAACCCCTTAAATTGACCTAGTTGTAGCTGGTACCGCTCCACTCGTTAAGTGAGCCATTAGTGGAATCCTCGGGCTTGCAAGGTAGAGGCGGTGACGTAGGCACAGTTGGTTGAACCCTGATAACATATCGTGTGTTTATTTATATTTCCGCTCATTATATTTACCGCACGTGTATGTTATGGTGTGAATGATACGTATGATTTAAATTTACACATATTATATTTATCGGCGCATTTTGAATTGCATAGAAAAACCCTAGGTTGTGATATCATGCTAACATTTTGTTTAACCTAGGAATAAGTTTTAAAAATTTCAATTTACCCCCTATTGGGAATACACCAAAGCTACACTATTTATGTCATCAAACCCCATCCAATCAAATCTTGACCAATTCTGCTCTTCAACTTGGATCACCCCCTGAAGAGAAAAATTGGATACCGAGGGGGAGTAGAACATGTCGGATTCTAGAAATGTTACATCCAAAGTTACATAGGTGCGTTTGGTGATCAATTCATAGCACCGATATCCTTTTTGATGTATGGAATATCCCAAAAAAAGACATCGAACAAGACTTGGATTAAGTTTATTACGTTGGTTCTTGTGCAGGTGTACAAAAGCTACACATCCAAAGACCCGAAAAAGAGTCAATAATACTGTGGGCAAGAACACATAAGTTGAAAAAGCTTGTAGTAGTGTCTTAAAATCCAACTCTGGATGGCATACCGTGGAGGAGGTGCGCGGCTGTAGCAACTGCTTCAGTCCAGTGCTGGTTGGGTACATGGGCACCAAGTAAGAGGGCACGAGCAATTTCAAGTATATGTCAGTTTTTTCGTTTAGCAACACCATTTTGCTAAGGAGTCTATGGGCAAGAAGTTTCATAAATAATTCCATGGTGTTTGAAATAATCATGAAATCCCCGTTTAACATATTCACCACCATTATCGGATTGGAGAATGTGTATTTTGGCTGAGAATTGAGTCTAAACCATGACATGAAATGATTTGAGCACACTTCATACCTCATCCTTATGTCTTAGTAAGTATAGCCAAGTCATGTGAGTACAATCATCAACAAATATTATAAACCAACGAATTCCAGATGCAGTAGAAATAAGAAAGGGTCCCCACACATCGGAATGAATTAAAGCAAATGGAACGTCACTTTTATGCATACTTAATGGATAAGTAACTTGATGACTTTTAGCAAGAATGCAAGTATCACACTTAAAGTTAGCAGTTGATATATATGAAAATAAATTAGGGAACAAATGTCGTATATACCCAAACGACGGATGCCCTAATCGAAGATGTAAAAGCCAAATATGTTTCTCCTTGATACCATTCGGATGACGCTTATGATGTGCTCAACTCTTACTGAAATCATCCATGTAGTATAATTCCCTTCTCATAATACCACGCCCAATAATCTCCTTTGTAAGAAAATCCTAAAGAAAACAAGAAGTAGGATAAATGAGCACAGCATAATTTAAGTTTATTGTTACTTGGCTAACAAAGAATAACCTATGAGATAGATAGAGAAACAATAAAGTATTAGATAATGCGAGAGGAGGTGACAAAGTCACCATGCCAGCCCCGGTCACCGAAGAAACAACTTCATTGACATTTGCAATGTTTGTGCATTCTCATTGGAGACAAATGTCATGTGGTATCACTATTAGTATTTTGACGGGAATTAAATAAGGCAGCACCGGATTTACTGATGTAGCCGGTGTCCTCCATTGATAAAACCTTATAAAGAAAACAACTTTGAAATAGCAAAATCGGCTGTTGACAAAGTTCTGGGTTGGAAGTTAGTTCAGGGTTGGTCAAGAAACCTCCTATCTACACCGGCGGTATCAGTTCTTCGGTTTCAAACTCTGTTCTGGATCTGAATGATAGGGAGAGGCTGTTCGGGGCATTTTCATTGGCCAAGCAGCTGCCATTGTTGGCGAATCTGCAGATTGGAAAGGGAGCAGGTAAAAAAAAAAAATAGGTGGGGTATAAATCCACTGCTGCGGATAGTGTGCCCCTTTTTTTCAGTTACTAAATTGAATGATTGATGTTGTAATCGTGCTCAAATGGTGGAAGTCACCTCCACGGAGGGCACCATCTCCATTTTTAATTCCTTTTAATTCCTTGCTCCCACTTCTCACGAAACACTAAAAAAAAATTCCAGGCCAATTCCAAGATGGTGGCGAATGGCGCGTGCTCCGTCGACGAGATTATTGTTGCGTCGTACGACAGCCCTCTGTCGACGTACGATGTTCTGGAGGAATAGAACTTTCCGATCGACCTCCCACTGCAGGGGATCGTGGGGTACAAGCTGGATCGGAGCACGAGGAAGGTCACGACGCACCTCAACGACACGTTCAGCTTCTCCCTGGAGAACGACTACAAGCTCAAGTAGTCGGTGCTAGAGCACGAGGGAGACGAGTCGCGCACGTCGTAGGAGTCAAAATAGAAAATATTAGAGAGATTGGTACCGAAGCGTGGTCGCAACGGCGATGGCGGGGATCTGGTGGTCGGCGATGGCGGAGAGGCTAGGTCGCCAAAGCGTCTGAATGGTTAGGACAGTTGTTTGGGATCGTGGTGTCGTCGAAGCAGATCGTGTCTACGTCGGTCGTTGCAAAGATCGAGAGCAGGGATCGGGATCGGGATCGGGATCGGCTGCTGTCGTTGCTGTGATCGTAACCCGAATCTAGAAAGCCTTGGCCAACGAGGTGACAAACAAGAAAAAAAAAAAGATAGATAATTGGAGCCGAGGTAATACCATGTCAGAAAATGGAAAAATTCTGTACATTTCTTCATATTTTTTCTTACAGGATGAATGAATATATATTACAGACATATTTATCTATCCCTAATTTCCTCCAACAATCACGCCTACTATCTATCCACAATTTCCTTCCTCCAACAATCACTTACAATCACACTGACATATTCAAAGCCAATCAGACTATATTGCCATAACAATGTTGCTATATATATAGCCTCAAATCCAATGTTTCATGCATGAACCAAACATATCGATATAGATTATCATGTAATTCAAGAAAAACTTCGAAATAGGATCATTTAAGCAATTCATATGCATATAAACCAACAACCCACTGATTTATTTACCAAAATTCTTGGAATTATACAATTTAATTAACTACTCAGCAAGTTGGGTGTTGTTATATATATCCACGCCAACTTGAGGGGGAACGTTGAGGAAGACCATAAATAAAGGAACAAACATGAGACCCAAATTACGTGATATTTCTATTTGAGAAAAGTCAACAAATCTATTTATTATAGAAATGAGCATGAAAATTAATTTAGGATTAATTTTGTATTTATTTCATAAGTGTGGAAATTAATTTAGGATTAAATTTGTATTTATTCCATTATTTCACAATTACAAGTATAAATAGGGGTTATAAATTGTTGTAAAAAATATATAATTTTGAATAGAGTTATATATATATATATATATATATATATATATATATATATATATATTCCTTTAATTGATGCAATAACATTTTGGTTGTTTTATTTGGTATTTAATTGGATCTTTTTTCTTGAATGTTGATTGAATATTTAAATAGAATATTGAATGCATTTTTGACTTTTTTAGTAGCAAGTGTCGAATATTAAAGGTTATTGACTATTGAAATTGTACAGGAACTATATTTGATTTAAAAAAAAAAAAAATGAAAAGAAGTCTAGCTTTGGCAATGAGAATATTTTGTCACTAAAAGTTTTGTGGCTAAAAGCAGCATCACTTTTCTCCAACGAATTTCTGTTGTCCTGACCACCAGGCGAAATAATTTTGTCACAATATATGGAGATTGATAAGTACCAATAAGTTTATTTCCTCACTTTTGATACTTAGGGACAAATTTATTTCATCATAAAAACTTTGATTTACTTATAAGGACAAAATTCTTTTGTCGTCCAAATAGAGAAAATAATTGTCAAAGTTCTAGTAATAAAATTATTTCATCCCAAAATATTGTCTCTAGACAACAAACTTTAATACTCATCCGAAAAAACATTTAGTGATGGCTTTTTTAGAAACGAAGTTGAAATGAAGTTTTTTTTTATCCCTAAAGAACTTTAGCAACAAATTTCTTACTTTAGTCAAATCACATCCTATACCTACAATAGTATTCATGCATTCAATTTCTGTTTTGTTGATCTTTACATCATGAATTCATTTTTTTGTTTTGTTGATCTTTACATCATGTTTTGGTTAGCCGATGAAATGTGAGTAGGAAAAAAATTGAATGAAAATTTGAATAAGAAGAGGGATAAAATTAAGTTATAATTGGATTTCATTCCACTCAATCACATCCCTTTTTTTTTTTTTGTATCAAATATGTAGTTCAAATTGTTCTTTATTTTTCTTTCTTTTTTAGAAATAAGGATACGACTCCACTTTCTTTTTTTAGTGTTTTTTTCAGTGTTTGTTGTAGTTAGAACGTTCCTCCGGTTTTATCGTTTGGGAGTGTAATGCCAACCCCACGTCAGCATGCTTAGATAGAATTTGGCATCGATACAATTTTTTAATTTCATAAATATTTTTTAGCATTTACTTGATAGATTCATCCCTTTTCCTATGCATGCCAATAAGACAGATTAGATTAACACAAAGGTTACAATTTATGTTAGGTTGCATTTTTTTTATAGTATGTATCGGTTGGAATAACATAATTTCTTGAACATTAATTAATATTAACTTGTCATGATATATTTTAGGTAAAAAATATTGACCTCCTTTAAGGCTTGACAAAAAAACGACAAGACCCCAAATCTTGTGCCAAAAAGTATGGGGGTTCGAGTCCTCTTCAAGACATAATATCGAGAATGCTCATTGAATGGAATTGGAATAAGTTTGGCAATAGATGATGAAATCTTGGTGATTTTTTCTATCTAATGAATGGGGAGTTTACTTTGAAATCGTTTGCCCTACACCCACCCCAAGAGTATATGTTCCATATTTCAATTGGAATCACACAAAAGGTAGATTGATATAATAGAAATCTCTAATAAAATGTTCACGTGTTGCCCACCAAATAAAGTACGTTATATAGTTTGTTTTAGGGATTGACGACTTACCCAGGCCTTGGTACTGAGTGTTCCAAAAATGGGTACTATTGGATTGGGTGAATTCAATAATAGATGCATGTTGGTACTCCAACCATCCTTCTCCTTTCAGGGCCAATTCGAAAGAGAATCTAGTACTTCTTGGTCATGAATATCTGAATAGGACGAATTGCCCCGTGCATATCTTTGCTTCAAATCCAAACAATTAGAATTAGGTTTGATCAACTAGAATGTGTATTATCGATTTAAGGGATCCTCTAATTGACAAAATATCTTTTTATCAAAACTCAAGGAGGTGATTGTCTTTTACCAATATTTTTTTTCAAGCAAAAAACCGCCCCCATATACAACAAAAGACATACCTGAAGGTAGGCATACATGCCATAATAGGAAAACAAGGTTGTTTGTGATTCAGATGGAATTATACGCGTTCTCCCACTCATGCCTCCCTCTTTAATTTTCTCCATTTTTAATTTTCCATCGTCTAAAAAGAAAAGAGAAGGTGGGAAAAGAAGGAAAGAACTCCCAACTTTTTTAATCAATTAAGTAACCTGCACAGCCCCAATAACGGCAGCTTCCCTTTAATTAAACTTGCTATCCAAATCAAATGTTTAGCTACGGTCCGTTCTCTATTCCCTGCTCAAAAGAAATAGTGACGCACTAGAAGGGATTTAAGGGATCCCAATTCCAGCCCATCACTGTGTCATCTGAGGAAAAGATATTGCCACCATGGAGGACTAGGTCGTCCGCAAGGGGAATGAGATCATGATTAAGCTGATGAGCATTACGGGTTAGAATCCCCAACAGCCGATCACTTTGTTCCTGCAACTCCGAAACCCGAGCTATCGTCGATACCAATTGCATCTTCAGTTCCTCAACAGTCTTCTGCAAGTAGAAAATGGCCCCAGTGATGCCATAAACAGGATCCCTCAGCCTCGCCATAGCTTCGTACACTATTGCTTTAGCTGCATCTTCTCTCTTGCTTTCCTCCACCATCTGCATGCATTCATATATGGTCCAAAAAAAAAAAAGAATCCAATGTATATCTTAGAAATTACGAACTTGACAAAGAGGAAATGTTTACAGATCTACCCACCCGAATCATCTTGATGACATTGCTGGCGCCAAACACCTTGTGCACGAGCGCAAACTTTTCGACCTCCTTGCCCGGGAAGTAGGGAGCGAGAATGCAGTTGCTGTCACATCTCTTCCGTAGCATCCGGCAGGCTGCGCATGACTGATGCACCATGCCTCGCCCAAACGCTGCAAGGCTCATGTTTGAATTAGGATTCGATAGAACTTGATCTGGGGTGAAGGCAAGTCCCTTAAGGAAGTATTTATAAGAGGAGGAGGACATATGGATGGAAAAATGTATATTAACTGAGCATGTGAAACTCTTTAATTGGGGATGTGAGCACGTTGAAGGATCTTAATTTGACTACTTGTATGTTCCTTCAAAAAAGGATGCTAGCTCTGCAACGGGAGGGGGGAGGCGGCCACTTCCGGACAGCTACTTCTACTGAAAACATTAATACTGCCAAGAACCTTTTATAGCATGTGATGTTAATTACAGAGCTGCATGTCTGCATGTCTAAGCGCGTATTAATATAAATCGACTATGAATAGAAAATTACTGCAGATATTAGTAACTGCGGATAGTAAATGTTTAATTGAATAAAATCTAATGCCACTGTTTGATATTGTCATAAAAAAGAAAGTAATGATTATTTATAAATATGTCGATTGTGTTTGGTGGAGGTGTTAAGCAATATGGAAATAGAGATTAAATGGGAAAATTTAATGGTCTTGATGATAATAAGCTGTAGATGAGAATGAGAGTCGCGGAAGAGCCAACTTTCATGCGCTAGAATGATAATACCGCGTGTCAAATTCATCCCATTAAATTAGAATTAATCCCTTCCTTTTACTATCATCCTATGTATCTATATAATGAGAGCATTTGTGTGCAAATATGAAAGCAAGTGAGCGAGGAGTGTGAGAGTGCTGAAGGTGAGAGAGAGAAAAGTGTGAAAATAATTGAGTTGAGTGTGTGTCTGCTCTTCTTGTTTTCTTCTAGGTTATAGTATATTCGATGTACTCCATGGATGTAGGTCGGATTAAGATCGAACCACGTAAATATGGTGTTCTTATTTTGTGCTTGTTTTGCTTGTGTGTGTGATTATTATTCTTAAATCCCTAATAATTGGTATCAGAGCCAGATCGGAAACCCTACCCAGTATCTCAGAATTGATATTTGAGGCCACCATCATGTTCCTCTCATTGAGACAAAACCAACGGTGCAAACCGGAGCTCGAACGGAGGTCCTAGGAGCTATATTATGTTAATTACGTGTCTAAAGAAAATTTTGTTTAGGAAAGTGGGACTTAAACGGTCCATTGTAACCCTCTATTTCCCTAAGAATTTACCTGGTGTAATTTAGCACATCATCACTGGGCCCACTACCACGTCAGTAGACACGTTATCACTGGGGTCCCACCTGCCACGTCAGCAACTAGTTAATGGCGTCAGTAGTAGCATTAATTGTGTCTTCGGTTACAACGTCAGGAATATTCCGTTAAGTGGGAGTATATTTCATTAAGTTTAACGGAAAGTTGACCAATTTTGACTAGAAAATTTGACCAATTTTTCGAAGTCATTTCAGGTCCGATTTTTGAACAACTTGAACAATTTTCAAGGTTTTTGGCCGTTCCAGTTCCAACAGTGTTGTCCGTTTGAGTTGATTCTATCTCTAGATTAATGAATCAAGATGTTGAATGAAAAGAGCTCAAAGATCGCGATGTTTAACGACACCAACTTCGGTTTCTAAAAGATGTAGATCGAGGACTACTTGTTTGGTAAGGAGTTGCACTTACCATTGAAGGAAAAAACCAGATTCCATGACGGAGAACAAGTGGGAGTTGCTTGATTGAAAAGCTCTCGGAGCTATCAGAATGATGCCGGCAAAGTCTGTTGCCTTCAATATCAAGCATATGACAACCACCAAGTCTCTTATGGATGCATTCTCCAACATGTACGAGCAGCCATCAACTACCAATAAAGTACACTTAATGAAGAAGTTATTTACCATGAACATACTCACAAGTGAAAGTTTTAGTAGACATCTAAATAATTTCAATGAGCCGTCGGATTAACTCGCCTTAGTTGAAATCAAGTTTGACAGTGAAATCCGTGTCTTACTGATTCATAGTCAGTTGCTTGAGAGTTGGAAAGGTATTGTTACTGTGATCAGTAGCTCCATAGGAAAATCAAAACTCAATTTTGATGAAGCCATCAACATGATTTTGACGGAAGAGATCAGAATGTAGTCAAACAGTGCTTCCACTTCAAGTTCATCTTTGAACATGGAAAGTCAAGATGGACGATCAAAAAATCACGGCAGATCTAGGACTAGGTGATCCAAATCAAAAAATCCCAAGGTTCCCAGGACACAAAGTGTGTTGCCCTGATTTTCATACCATTTTTTCCCCATACAAATAAATACATATAATCACATATTGGTCACGTCAACCCCTGATACTATAATACATAACCTGACCCCAAAATGGGTACCGGATATTCAATCATTCTCATATACACAAACCTAATAGCGGAAGTCATTTCATATATATACATACCACAGCGAATACATATACCAGAGTACTACCATCCATATATACAAGTCAAACACAGAAACTCTAGGATAATCAAACCTCCTTACCTCAAAATTCTCACCCTGGCTACTCAGGTTATCGGTTCCCCTCTATCTCAAAGCTATATCACTGGGTCTATCTCAGTTTCCTAAAATATTTAAATGATTGGGTAAAACACATCTCAGTAAGACAAAATAAATTATTTACAATGTGAGGTAGTATGAGTTTCATTATATTATAACACATAAATTATTCAGTGATAGTATCTTCTAAGAAAATATACCATTTCCACATTTACAATCATATATATATATACAACACAAGCTTTCATAAGCTTTTAATCCACTTCCAAATCCGATCATACACAACCCATGTTTACCAGTGAAGTTCCTAAGAATAGGGAAACTTACCTGCCCATACAAGTAGCTTCCTTTGGCCCTGATATCGTTTGTATACTTATTAGAGCACTTACCTTACTCAGTAAGCCCTTATGAGGAGTGTTTTACTTTGCTTTAATTATTTATATTATTAACACATGCTATTTCATTCACATTTCTATTTCATTTCCATTTCATTCCCATTTCATTTCTAGCTTATGAGTATCCTTGATAACCAACATACCCGTGTCTGTAACTCATGGCCACCCGGAGGATTTTTTTCTCCGCGTCATGCTTCCCCCCATGAATAGGGTTGTGCGGCCCAAAGGCTGGATTTAATTGCGGTTGGTCGACTCGGTTAGATCAAAATATCACATCATATATCCAATGTCTGTAGTATGAATGGCCGGCCTATAACTTTGATCTAGACTTAGGGGGCACAACAACTCTACTAAATAGCTCAGTCGACTGTCACGCCACACACTCCATGAGTCCCTGTGGTTGTACTGTCTCCAATAGTAACAGTACCGTGCTCAATATCACAACCCATCATTAGGATTGCCATAACCATCCATCAGGGATATCACCACCAGATACCCACAATCATTATGCGGTATTAGCATTTCATCATTCACATTTCTTTATTCATATTTCAGAATTTCATATTTCAATTCTCATAATTCAATATTCATATTGCAGAATTAACGTTGCAATATTTCTTCTCATATTCACATTTCAATATCTGTATTGTAGTATTCACATTACAACACCCATATTCTCATATTCTCATTTCAATATTTCTCAATTCAGCTTTCACAATTCATTTCATCTCATATTAACATATACATATCTCATTTCAAGTCATTCAGTATTTCTCAATAAAATATTTTCATATCTCACGTTTCATCATATCTCAGAAGATATATAACTATTTCAGTACATTTCACTTTCATAATTTTTCAACATTTTCGTTACGAAAACTCATATTTCTTAGGATAAATCATTTAACCCAATTTTAAACATATCTCAATCTAAATCATATGCCACACAACTTTCATCTAATATTTATATCATAATAAATTTTGGGTAAAATATTATAATACTATTTTCACATAATAACTCAATCAGTATATCTCAAATTGATTGTAATAATTTATTCCCCTTACCTAGCTTACTGAGAGGTCCATTAACACCCTAAATCTAACATTGCTTGGCGTTTACATCTCAAAAGCCTAAAAATCACATTTTTACCAAATCAGTCAACTCATTTTCGACAACAATTTCTGTATAATACTTCCTAGATTTCAAATACTTCAAACAACCCATTAAACCCTAAAATATTATTTACCCTGATTTTGGGATGATGCCCCAGAACTCCAAATTGAAAATTTACTCCACCTATGTTGTAGAGAATCTTCTCAAGAACCTCGTGGTGGTTCTCGATCGTCAATCCGAGCTTTAACAAAGCTGAAAGCAAAAAGACAAGAAGAGATAATCGTCAGTCTAGAGAGGGAAAATAAGAGAGAGAGAGAGAGAGAGAGAGAGAGAGAGAGAGAGAGAGAATGCACGCTCCCAATAATTTGATGACTGCTCGAGTATAGGATTTTGAGGGCCTTTGGAGAATGGCTACTCGGGTGTAGGATCTGAAGAATTTGATTATTGCTTGGGTGTAGGATCTCGAGAGCCTTTTGGAGATGACTACTTTGGTGTAGGATCCCGAGAGCCTTTGGAAGATGATTACTCTAGTGTAGGATCTCGAGAGCCTCTGAAAGATGACTACTCAGGTGTAGCATCCCGAGAGATTTTAGAAGATGACTACTCAAGTGTAGGATCCCGAGAGCCTTTGGAAGATGACCACTTGGGTGTAGGATCCCAAGAGCTTGTGGAAGATAACTGTTAACTTTTTGAGTGCGATCCCTGTTTTGATTATGACAAACCACATTATCTTATCTGTGTGCTAAGTTTATGAATAGGTTTAGTTTTTTAAGCACGAATGACAAATGAGAAATGGAAGCCGAAAAGTACTTAAATGCATGCACCATTTGTCGCAACCCATGAAATTACAAAGGAGTAGAGCATGAAGATTTTTATTTCAAGTTGTAGTGTAATGCATTTATTATTTGGGTCTATAATAATATGTTTTGTAATAATTGTATTACATGCATGATATGATGCATAAGCTCAAAGACCATAGAATGACCTTAGGGTTCAGTCGACCAACATTGGATTTTTGGGGTTACCTCTCAAGTCTATGATTGACCATAGGACAAATCATGGCTATGTCCCTTGAGCCTAATTGCAAACATATACAAATAGGGATAAAATCATATAAGGTCAAAAGAAGAGGAAATATTTTTCAAAGGGCTTTGGTCGACTGACCTATTGGCGTTGTCAACGCCTCGGTAGACCGATTGGCAAGAAAGTCGAAGTGTTCACTTGGCTTGGTCGACCGAACCAAAAA
This sequence comes from Malania oleifera, assembly GCF_029873635.1. Lineage (NCBI taxonomy): Eukaryota > Viridiplantae > Streptophyta > Magnoliopsida > Santalales > Ximeniaceae > Malania > Malania oleifera. Next base: position 56,458,293 of record NC_080426.1, read on the forward strand.
TTAACATGCCACCCATGGTCGATCGAACCATGACAGTGATGTCTTCCACCTTCCTTAGTCGACTGAATGTTTAGTTCAAAATGAGCCTGGCAAACCGAACCTCGAAAGGTTTGGAAATCGCCTCTATTCGGTCAACTGACCGTTTCCCAGAGCAACATGAACCTGGAAAACAATTCAAAATTGATGAGTCTATTCAGTCGACCGTCACTGAGCTTCGGTGAAACGAACCTCTCGGGTTGCTTGATTTTTACCACATTTAAACTAGGTTAATTTTACTTAACCAACATTAAACTTTTCCAAAATAACCTTTGTGTCCCCCAACGGTTATAATTTGTTGAAAACTTATAAATACCTATTCATTAGGTGAGATTAAATAGGAATTGGCAAACTTGATTAGCAAAAACCTCTATGAAATTCTTGCCAATTTTTCTCACACTTTGTTAGCTTTACTGTGATCCCAAAAGGGGGGGGGGTGAATTGGTATTTTTAAAATTTAACCCCTAGGTAATCCACCTAACAGCAGTATGTTCACAACCCTATGGTCATTCTAGTGCAAGTAATGTAAATATATCAGAAATCAAATGAAGCAATTTAATTAACAACACATGCACCAGAAAACAATAAAGTAAGAGTGACACATAGAAATATTATCGAGGTTCGGCCAAATGCCTACGGCCCCGCCTTGGCTAACAAGTACAAGGATTACTACTATAGTTGCTCACTTAAACGGGTGGAGTGGCACCTATATAAACCAGGTCAATTAGCATAGGGCTGACCTCAACCTTTACACCAATCCTTACCGGGCTGGATTACCGCCCCCTCAGGCCACACCTAGAAACACTCAGATTTACAATCAAATGGCACAAATCAAAGTGCTTTCATGTAAATCATATTTGTACCCAAATACGTTCAATCACAAACACCATAAGATAATTCAATATGTAAGCTCAGTGTGATCTTATATTTCAACTCTCAAATATGTTTGCTATCAGTGTAATGAGTGCGTGAGAGTATCAACAAGTAATATTTGTATCTTAAGATATTCAAATAACCATGTTCACACAAAGATGTCAAGCAAGCCTTAAGCATATCAATCAACAGAATATCTCAATTGTGTGAATATGTATATGCTTGGTTTGAAAAATATATGTGATCCTTGTATTCAGTAAATAATATGTGAGTGAATGAATATTGCAACAAAGATCACTATCACAAACGCAAATATCTTTTCACGAAATACATAGATCTAAATCACACAAGATATTTGAAAATGTTTTTGAAAAAACAAAAAAAAATACAAACTTCCTAAGTTATTGCAATGAAAATGCAATCCTTAGAAGTTTAATGTAAGTTTTCTTAGATGAGACTTATTGGCAAAGCCTCCTAAGAACACTCAGGTTTAGCTCTCAGAAAAATCAAATCAAACAAGCACGAATGGGAGAGCAAACCTATTCACATAAACACTCAATCAACTTACATAAGATTTAAAACGTTCGTAGCTGCTAAGTATGAGCGAATGAGTATTGAAAAACGTGAGGTAGAAAGTTTTTTGCTCAAGATAAATTGTCTTAATCAGATTTTCAAAATCAGTGCCTTTTTCCCTAAATCAAGAAAATGTATATATAGGCATTCCATAAAATGTGTTCGCTGGGGACACGGTCGACATTTTTAGAAAAGGTTAATACCGTTTTTAGTAATTAAAATAGTTAAATATGGTAAATTTTTAAAATGACCCAAGGGCACCGGTCGACTAGAAACATTTTCAGTCGACCCAAGTTTATATGGTTTGGTCGACTAGGTCAAAAATGAACTTCAGAGTCGGTCGACCAGATCAGTATGTCCAAGGCGATTTTTCAAAAACAGAGCGGTTCGGTTGACCAAGGAAAAAATGAACTACGGACTCGGTCGGCAGGAAAGAGGTGATTTTTCATTTCTCCGAGGTTCGGTCGACTAGAACTAGAATGAACTAAACTGGTCAGTCAACTAGACCTTTGGATGCCACACGTGGGAACTCGGTCGACCAGGTTGGTCTAATACAAATTATGCTCGGTCGACCAGGAAGTCAAAGTGTTGACTTCAAGATGGTTCGGTCGACTGGGGTCAAATGAGCTTCAGAGGCTCGGTCAACCGGATTGTGATCAACTTGTTGATTCAAATCGATTCGGTCGACGGGGGTCAAAATGAATTCCCTGGGTCGGTTGACCAAAGGTGCATAGAATGTGCATTTTGGTCCTGATTCATTTTACATTCACTCTATTTCAAATAATCAAATATATGTATGCATGAGTGAGTGTCCTAGGGTCATTTTTAGGTTCTTTTGAAGATACCAAAAAAATCCGATGTCGGTCGACCAAATCCCTAAGGTCTTTCTAAGGTCATTTTCATTTTGAGCTTACGTATTAGACCACGCATGTGATGTGTGTGAATATTACATACAGAAAAGCCCTAATTACTATTACAGACCCTTTACATGAATGAAATATATTACAACATAAGAAATTGGGTCGTTAATAGAAATTTGGTCTTCAAACTTCACTTTCTCCATGTGCATTATGATCTATCAATTTAAGTTCCTACACAAAGCCTCAAACACTCATTAGATACAATGAGCATTTGTCATGATCAAAACCGGGTGTGGCCTATAAGGTCAACACACTTGCACTCAAACAAACTCATATATTTTACTCTTACTGATTTCTTATCGCAAAATCATTCTTGTAAGAGTGTTTTGAAATCATCCATCTCATTAACAAAACTCACACTCTCATTGCACCTTCATATGACACATTGATTTTAGAAGAGTGAGCTAGAGTCTTCCCTTGGTATTAAAACCATAAATTTCCTTCGAAAAACCTCTTGGGCTTGTGAGTCTTGCATTCTTATTGCAAGATTCAAGAGCTTGTATTGTGATATTGCCAAATATTTTTTGACAAACTTAATTTCGAATATCTCCTATGCTTGGTACTTGAAATTTGTTATAGAGATATTTGATTGTGTTCTTAAGATCTTTGAGGTTGTTCTTGTGATTAATATATATTGTGTGACTTAAATATTTATTCACAACATTCTCACACATTAATTGTTATAGTTGTATATTATTAAGAGATGGCATATAGACTTCATTGAGCTTTTTCATTCCTATCATACTGAAGTGTAATTTGTTGTATTATGCATATTGGTACATATTTGCTTATTGGAGAAGCATTGAAATTGTAGACAAAAATTTATATTTGATTATCTATTGTATTCTAGGCGTGGCCTGAGGGGGTGTTAATCTAGCCCGTAAGGATCGATTGTAAAGGTTGAGGTCAGCCCTGATAATTTGACTTGGTGTTGTATGCAGTGCCGCTCCACCCATTAAGTGAGCTTTAGTGGAATCCTCGAGCTTGCGAGCTAAGGCAGGGACGTAAGCAGTATTGGCCGAACTCCGATAACATATCATGTGTCTGCTTTTAATTTCCAGAACTTTATATTTGTTCACATGTATGTTATATTTGATATATAGTGAATATTGCACATGGTTCAATTTTTGCATATTATTTTTATCTGTGCAATTGGTATATACTTAGAAAGACCATAGGTTGTGTATTACTGATATCTAGTTTAACCTAGGAAAAAGTTTTAAAATTCCAATTCACCCCCCTCTTGGGAATATACCAATTTCAATAATTGGTATTAGAGCCTTGTTGCACTAAACTTAAACGTTTTTGTAAAAGATCACAATGGCTCGCATTGGTGTATCCCCATTTGGAGAGGGACGATCACCTTCCAGTCCTCCATTATTTTGTGGTGTTGATTACATCGCCTGGAAAATTAAAATGAGCATATTTATATATTCAATGGACTAGAGGGCCTGTAGCTAGGTGATTGTCAAAGGAATTTGTATGCCAGCTAACGAAAATTATATAAATTTATTGCATGTGAATTCATATGCCATGAATTTACTATACTGTGCTTTAGAGACTGATATTTTTCATGAGATTATGGTATGTAAAAGTGCGAAAGATATATGAGAAGAGCTTGACAAGAAATATGGAGTACCTAAGAAAGAAGAGACCATCACTCCGGTTGCTCCAACCTCAAATGATCAAGAAGAGGTAAATCATGGATTAATAACACAAATTGGTGAAGAGGTATATGAATTATCTTCTATCTCTGTTGATGATGCATTTGATGATTCTTCTGTTGATTCCTACAATATATTTTGTGATGAATCTTCAAATATGTCTTGTGATGATGTTGGTATGAATGCATGCAATGATATATATGATACTTATGGTAATAAATCTTATAATCATGAATCATGTGCTGAGTTAATAAATGAAAACATGCCTTCCTGCAAACAAATAGAAAATATTTTAGGTACAATGCACAAATTTCTAGTTAGGGCGTCTAGGTATAAAATATTTTTTTATAAATGAGAACAAAAGAATAGAAAAACAATTAAAGGAGTTATAGAATTATTGTGCTATTCTTGAAAGGAAAAAGATTGAGAAAATATTGAAAATTATATGCTTGGAGAAAGAAATAGATGATTATTCTAGATTTACACTCAAAGCTAAAAATGAAAAGAATAATCATAACAAACCCTTAGGAATAAGAAGAAATATTTCTTTCAAAAAGATCTCTCAAATCCCATAATCTTTTTCATGCCTCATTGAGCAAAAATAGAATAGATAAGCATAATCTTTCACGTATATACAAAACATACTTATTCTGGAAAAAGAAAGGGCACATATGGCTCAATTGTTTACTTAGAAATGGCAAAGGCATTGGCAAGGAAATGATGTGGGTAATCAAGAAGGAAAATCTTTCGAGACCAAAGGAAGAAAGGTGTCAAATTAAAATTACATAATTATTAGATTCTTCCTTAGTGCATAGGATTAGCCATAGGGGGGAGTGGTGTTTGTAAACTTGGGAAGTGGTTGGTGCTTAAAATGAAAATTCCTAGTATATGCATTCACTATATAATATTTTTTTTTTTACTAAGAACCATTAGAAATTCACGCTAATGTGGAAATACATGTAATATATCCAATTTGAACTTAATGCATATATATCATAATAATTGGTTAAAATGTGAACATTGGCTATAGCATACTCAAGTAAAATCCACTTCCAAATGGACAAAGGTATCTGTGCCTAATTCCTAATGGTTAACTCACACTTAAATATGAAAAATTTAAAGTTAAGCATACTCTTGTCCATTGCACCAAATTGAGTTTTGGGAAATTCACCTTGTTATGTATCATTTATCCCCAAACTCATCTTTTTACATAAAAGCTTTGATTAAGATCTTAGTCATCACTCTAGGGTTAAAACACTATTGATCATAAATGACAAATGAATTAATTGCTCATGAGAGGACATCCTTTCTCAACCAAATTAGGGGCATCCATTAAGGGAATCAAGTCTTCATCTAGATATCATAAAATTTTCCCCTTGAGTTTAAATTGCAAACCCTCGAATTTTGGTTTTTCTCATCCATAGGAAATCTTTACAAAAGCACAATCATATTAGGTAAAGATCCATTCTTCCATTGGTTTGTATCCTTGCTCAAAATAGTGATCATACTTAAAGGAGACTTTCCAATCACCAAAGAGCTACAATCAAAATTCATATACTCCTCTATGTTCTTTGTCTTAAAGGTTTGGAAATTTCTCTAACAAGAAGATTTTTATCGTCCTCTCGTAATCAATCCAAAATACTTTTTTGAATCATTTTTTCAAGAGTTTTTATGCATAACTTGACAAGCTCTCAAATCAACTTTGAATTAGTTAGAGCTTTCTGAATGGCTAAGAAGACTACTGTAGGTTTCAACATATATGGAAATGCAAATAACCGAGAAACCTATGCACAAACTTTAAAAATGGAAAGCCATTTGAACTCGGACCTCTCATATATTGAAAATCATAAGAAAAGAGCCAAATATTGGCTTAGAACACTTAAAGAAATATTTATTGTGAATTTTTGGTCCACTAAACCTAAGAACTCAATGCCAAGCTTAAATCATTGAAAATCTTATAACTCTTGGCTAAAGAACTTGAAATGCAAAAGGCATAAAATGATTTAGTGCATAACTCAGGGGGAGCATATGTTTTTTTTGGTAATATAAATTAAATGCTCTCATTTTCTCATAACATTCATGTCCATATGCCTTAATGAATAACAATACTGTACTGAACGCAAACTTATCCACTGCTCTTTACTATTTATATTCTTTGATGGATAGATTAATTTTTTTAATTGATAGGTGCTACCAGATTGCATGCTTAGTCTAGAATGCCTTCTTCATGGTGGATGCAGTGGATGTGAATTACATGCTAGTAGTGGATTATTGGTTGTCGCATGCCTGAATTGTTTTATCTATTGAAAATAACCAGTTATCAGGTACAAGTTTTATGGGAAAATGTCCTATATACAAACAGCATGCTGTCGAAATTTCGTTAGGATTTTCCCAAAATAAAATTGTGTACAAAGATGATTATGATAAAATAAATGTTAAAATTCTTTTTGAAATGATGAGTGAAAACTAAATAAATATTAAATTTCATCCTTACATAATCATCGAACATTTAGAGGTGTTAAGCTCCATCCCTAGAGAAAAACCATAAAAGTCTCACATGCAACTTGTCTAGCTTTTTGAATATTGAGGCTCTTTTGAAAAATCCTGAACATCATATTAAACTTTTAAAAGTCTACAAATAGATATGGATTGTTCTAGGTTATAATCATTCTTTCATGCCTTAATTTATGTTCTCTGATGTATTTTGAAGGCTCTAGGGAGACTATACTAGTTGCAATGATTGAAATGAATTAATTAATATCTAGTATAGTTATGTTAAAAGATTTTAAATAACTGCTTATACTCTTGACCCATTAAATAGGAGTAATTTTTTTATATGTATAAGCACTTAGAAGCATCTAAGCTATCATTCAAAACGAAAGGGGGAGCATCTAAACATAAATTCCTATTTTGTTTTGGTCACAAATATTTTTAGCTTAGATCTAATTTGAATTCACTATGGGATGTGCTTAAATGTATTGATCTTCTTGAAAATATTAAGTTGATATATGTTACTATTAAATGCTAAACTAGATTATTGATGATTGCTTGACCATTTATGTTGAAATTATTTTAGCAAGCATTGTCCCCAATACTTGATGCTAATATCCAAAAGGGAAATTTTTTTAAGGTAAGAAATGAACTTTCAAATGATCAAGCCAGTATATAAGCTTCAAAGCATTCATGACTTATGTTCAAAAATTATAATTTTGTTCATGAAATTTATAAATTTTTGGGGCACTGCTATTTATGGTTCTCTTGTAGAAGGGGAGATATTTGTTTTTGCCCTTTTGCTGATGAAAAAAGGGGGAGATGTTTTGTGAGAGAAAAATTAGTCCTTTCTCTTTGAACTTTTGTTACTCAAAATGAAAAATGATAGCTATACTTAAATGCACAACTCGAAAAATTCTAAAGTCTTCATGCTTGTATGTGAACTTTATTGAATGTCATTCTTTTAATGCATATTGTTAGGGGGAACCTTATCAGGTGAACCCAAATTTTGCTCCTGTGTTTGTCATCATCAAAAAGGGAAAGATTGTTGACTTTTTGAGTTTGATCCCTATTTTGATTATGACAAACCATACTATCTTGTCTGTGTGCTAAGTGTATGAACAAGTTCAATTTTCTAAGCACGAATGATAGATGAGAAATAGAAGCTGAAAAGTACTTAAATGCATGTACCATTCGATGCAACCTATAAAATTGCAAAGGAGTAGAGCATGAAGATTTTTTTTTCAAGTTGTAGTGTAATGCATTTATTATTTGGGTCTATAATAATATGGTTTGTAATAATTGCATTACATGCATGATAGGATGCACTAGCTCAAAGACCATAGAATGACCTTAGGGTTCGGTCGACCGACATTGGATTTTTGGGGTTAACTCTCAAGGCCATGATTGACCATAGGACACATCATGATTGAGTCCCTTGAGCCTTACAAACATGTACAAATAGGGATAAAATCATATAAGGTCAAAAGAAGAGGCAATATTTCTCAAAAGGCTTCGGTTGACCGACCTATTGGCATTGTCAACGCCTCGGTAGACCAACCAGCCAAAAAGTCAAAGTGTTGACTTGGATCAGTCGACCGAACCAAAAATGAATGTATCGCCCATGGTCGATCGAATTGTGACAATGGCGTCTTCCACCTTCCTTAGCCGACCAAACGTTCAGTTCAAAATGAGCCTGACAAACCAAACCTTGAAGGGTTGGGAAATTGCCTCTGTTCACTCAACCAATCGTTTCCCACAACAAACTGAACCTAAAAAACAATTCAAAATTGATGAGTCTGTTCGGTCAACTATTACTAAGCTTCGGTCGACTGAACCTCTCGGGTTGCTTGATTTTTACCGCATTTAAAATAGGTTAATTTTACTTAACCAACATTAAATTTTTCCAAAATGACCCTTGTGTCCCCCAACGGTTATAATTTATTGAAAACTTATAAATACCTATTCATTTGGTAAGATTAAGTAGGAATTAACAAACTTGATTAGCAAAAACCTTTCTGAAATACTTGCAAATTTTTCTTATACTTTCACTCAAACAAGCTCATATATTTACTCCTACGGATTTCTTATTGCAAAATCATTCTTGTAAAAGTGTTTTGAAATCATCCATCTCATTTACGAAAGCTCACACTCTCATCGCACCTTCACATTAGATATTGATTTTAGAAGAGTGAGCTAGAGTTTTACCTTGGTATTTAATCCACAAATTTCCTTTGGGAAAACTCTTGGGCTTGTGAGTCTTGCATTCTTGTTGCAAGATTCAAGAGCTTGTATTGTGATATTGCTAAATATTTTCTGACAAGCTTAATTTCGAATATCTCCTACACTTGATACTTGAAATTTGTACAAGAGATATTTAATTGTGTTCTTAAGATCTTTGAGATTGATCTTGTGATTAATATATATTGAGACTCAAATATTTATTCACAACACTCTCACATATTAACTGTTATAGTTGCCTATTATTAAGAGTCGGCATATAGACTTCACCAAGCTTATACATTCTTATCATATTGAATCATAATTTTTTGTATTGTGCGTATCGGTACATATTTGCTTATTGGAGAAGCATTGAAATTGTACACGAAAATTTATATTTGATTATCTATTGTATTCCAAGCATGGGTTGAGGGGGTGTCAATCTAGCCTATAAGGTCTGATTGTAAAGGTTGAGGTCAGCCCTGGTAATTTGACCTAGTGTTGTATATGGTACCGCTCCACCCGTTATGTGAGCTTTAGTGGAATCCTTAGGCTTGCGAGCTGAGGCAGGGACGTAGGCAGTATTGGCCAAACCTTGATAACATATCATGTGTCTACTTTTTATTTTGAGCACTTTATATTCCTTTACATGTATGTTATATTTTATATATTGTGAATTCCGCACATGGTTCAATTTCTGCATTTTATTTTTATCTACACAATTGGTATATGCTTAGAAAGACCCTAGGTTGTGTATTACTAATATCTGGTTAAACCTAGGAAGAAGTTTTAAAAATCCAATTCACCCCCCCTCTTGGGAATACACTAATTCCAGTAGTAAGTGCTCGGGTCTAGGATCCCCAAGAACCTTGGAAGGATGACTACTCGGGTGTAGGATCCCAAGAGCCTTCGAAAGATGACTACTCGAATGTAGAATCACGAGAGCCTTTGAAAGATGACCACTTGGGGGTAGGATTTCGAGAGCTTGTGGAAGATAACTGCTCGATTGTAGGATCCCGAGAACCTCTGAAAGGTGACTACCCAAGTGTAGGATCCCGAGAGCCATTGGAAGATGACTACTCGGGTGTAGGATCTCGAGAGAATTTGGAAGATAACTACTCAAGTGTAGGATCCCGAGAGCCTTTAGAAGATTACCACTAGGGTGTAGGATCCCGATCCTGTGGAAGATAACTGCTCAAGTGTAGGATCCCGAGAACCTCTAAAAGTTGACTACTTGGGTGTATGATCCCAAGAGCCATTGGAAGATGACTACTCGGGTGTAGGATCCCAAGAGCTAGATGATTGCCCATGTGTAGGGTCCCAAAAGCTAGATGACTGCTCGGATGTAGGATCCTGAGAGCCTCTAGAAGATGACTACTCAAGTGTAGGATTCAGAGAGCCTTTGGAAGATGACCACTTTGGTGTAGGATCCCAAGAGCCTATGGAAAATAACTACTCGGGTGTAGGATCCCAAGAACCTCTGAAAGATGACTACTTAGGTGCAGGATCCCGAGAACCTATAAAAGATGACTACTCAGATGCAGAATCTCGAGAACCTCTAAAAGATGACTACTTGGGTGTAAGATCCTGAGAGCCTTTGCAAGATGACTACTCGAGTGTAAGATCCCGAAAGCTAGATGATTGCCCAGGTGTAGGATCCTGAGAGCTAAATGATTGCTCGGGTGTAGGATCTTGAGAGCCTCTAGAAGATGACTACACAAGTGTAGGATCTAGAGAGCCTTTGGAAGATGACTATTTGAGTGTAGGATCTTGAGAGCCTTTGGAAGATGACTACTCGGGTGTATGATCCCAAGAGTTAGATGACTGTCCCAGTTGTAACATCCCGAGTGTAAGAACTCGAACTGTGATATAGGGAATTAATTAATTAAGAGAAGGGTTATAAATAGATATTTTCATTACTTCTCGAGTAAGAAAACTCAAATGCTTTCTCTATCTCTCAAGAAACTCAACCTACTCTCTATTTTTCTAGATTTCTTCGTTGTATGTAGCGGGAATCATAGATTCGACGTTACCACGAGGATCAGAGAAGGATTCTCTACAAGTTGTACGGATTGGATTTTCGTTTCGATCTTGGGTTTTGTAATAAAATAGAGGTAAGGCTCAATTTTTTAGTTATGATTTGGTTGTCTAATAGGTAACGGAGTTGTGAGCGAGTTTTGTATAGTGGGTTGTAGGTTTTGGAACTTGGTTTATAGTTCAAGGGCCTTGGAGTTCGGGATTTGTCATTTGGGAAGAGGTAAGGGGATTTAGTTTATGTCAGTTATTTTTTAAATTGGACTTGGTAGAACTGTGGTTCACAGTCCTGTGTGTGCTTTGGTTACTCATTTGGGAAAATCTAATGGGTAAAACTGTGGGTTTTTCATGTAACAGTTTTTGGGAAAAAAAGGGTACTGGGCTGCAATCCCTGGTTTTGTTGGAAAACCTTTGGTATACTGTGTTATGTATTGTGTTAGGGATGGCATGCCTTGACTTTATTAAACTGTATATGCTTGGAAAATGATGATTTATAGATTACCAAATGGGTATGGTTTGTTTGGTTATATAAGCATGCATGGTTGTGTTTTAGGAACTGGGTTCCAAGTTGTTCCAGGTACTAAAAAAGTGTCCGGCTTTATATCCGAGGGTGTGTGTTTATCACCTGCCATGTTTGGCAAGAGTGTCCGACTCTATATCCAAGGGCGTGAGCCTTACCGACTGATCACCGAAGGGTGTGGATCCACTAGTTTGTACCGGTACGATGCTATGGGAGCCTAGGGTTCGCCATGTGTCGGGGACGTCATGAATTGCGGGCCAGCTATGGGCTGACGCTGCGCATTACAGGCCAGCTTCGGGCCGAAGGGTGTGACAACACTGGGTTACTTGATCATGTGTGTGTACGTGTACGCATTGTTTTGAAACTATTTATGGAAGTACTGAAAAATGCATTTAACTGTGTATGTTTTGCTGTCATGACAACACTCAAATGCCACATGCCATTATAACTTGTATGTGCCTTTACTGAGAGGTGTCTCACCCCTACTATACGTACATATTTTTCAGGTCTTTCGAGTAACCGGAACTAGAGTCCTGGTGTTGGGAGCATAGTGGTCGGTGTATTACGAGAGGTACTTGGGTAAGTACTATGACTTTATCGGGTTTACTTTTGTGGTTATGGTTGTCACATGGGTTGTGTTGTATTTTTGTGAAGCTTGACTCCTTTGTATAGACTCTGGTATGGCATAGATTGTGTATAGAAAGACTTATCTTCCGTTGTGTTTCTATTGTGTATGTGAGTGTGTATAAGGTGCCTGGAAATCCCATGGGGTCGAACCCTCATTCATTGTACTGTATCTTGATTTTGGTGATAAAGGGACAAGTTAGGTTACTTTTTCACCCTCGGGTCCAATTATTGGGTTCAAGGCGTGACAACTTGGTATCAGAGCTAACCAGGTTGCTAGGTCTTGTAGACTTGGTTAGGCATAGCTGTGTGTATATACCAAAGCATAGGAGGTTGGATGTGGGTAGAGTTGGTTAAGGGATGTTTGTTGCTAAATCGGGGCTCTTCGGCTGTGTTCTGTGTTTTTTTTTCCTAGAATGACGATTTTAGTAAAATCACGACAAACCATTGATGACTTTCCTGTTAGTGTGATAGGATAGACCTCGACCTGATAGGTGATAGTTAACATGATTAGGGTTAGATAATTGTGTAAAATGTACATATTGTAGGAGTCTTGATAGAACTCTGTTGTGTTTTCAAAATGGAGCCCAAGGATAATGACCTGAGAAGTGGCTCCAAGGAGACGGCGAGTGATGAGTCTCCTACTGTGCCTCGAGGACTGATGAGACAGGTCCTACGGGAGATCGGGCGGGGTGTCAGGAGACGCGAACATTCTCCTACGTCTGTGGGATGCACCATTGAGAGGTTCACACGCATGCATCCTTCGATGTTCTCAGGGGGACATGATCCGACAATAGCAGAAGACTGGGTTGAGAAGATTGAGAGGATCTTGGAGGTCCTTGACTGCACAAACAGGCAGAGAGTTCTTTATGCTACCTTCCAGTTATCTGGGGAGGCAGGGCGATGGTGGACTACTGTGAGTCTACTGGAGAAGCAGAAGGCTGGTCCTATGGAGATGCCTTGGAGCCATTTCAAGGAAGTGTTCTTTAACAGATACTTCCTAGCTTCTGTACGTGTCGCTAAGGTGGATGAGTTTTTTGCGCTGACTCAAGGGAGTATGACGGTGTAGGGGTATGTTGCTCAGTATACACAGCTATCCCAGTTTGCACCGTGTTTGATCTCAAACGAGTACGAGAAGACTCGGAGGTTTGAGAAGGGTGTAAGGAAGGACATCCGCAGATTAGTGGGTATGCTTCAGATTCGTGAGTTCTCAGTTTTGGTGGATAAAGCCACTGTGATTGAGACTAGTATCTGAGAGGATGAGGTGGATCAAAAGTTGAAGAAGAGGCCAGTACCTTCTGGTTTCAGTTTGTATCTCATCAGGGATCGTGCAAGAAGAGGAATAGGGGCTCGGGTTACCAACAGAATACCAAGCATCAGGGTTCTCAGATGAGCCAGGTGGGTGATCGTTGTACTAGGTGCCTTAGATAGCATAACGGTGAGTGCCAATCGTTTGGGGGTAACAGCTACAATTTTGGTTAGTCAGGTCACATGGCTTGAGATTGTCATGCACCGAAGAGGGGTACCTCTTCTTCGAGTCAGAATCGGGGGAGTAATCAGGTATCCCAGGGAACCTACTAGATGAACACAGCTCCAGCGAAGGTTTACTAGCTTACTCCGGCGGATGCTGAGCATGCGGGGAATTTGGTGACAGGTACTATGATGTTGTAAATAGAGCTGTGGTTTTATTTGATTCGAGTGTGACCCACTCCTTTATACCTATTAATTTTATGAAATTGTGTGGGGTGGAGACCCAAGTCATGGAAGAGGAATTGTCTGTAGCCACACCATCTAGGGGTATATCATTCTATAAGAGGATGTTGGATGACTACCTAGTGGTAATCTAAGGGAAGCTTCTACCAGCAAACCTTATAGTATATGACATGTCAGGGTTTGATGTTATATTGGGAATGGATTGGTTATTTTCCAGTTATGCTGATATTGACTGTTGTAGGAAGGTGGTAGCATTCAAACCTCCCGGCGAGCAGGAGTACGAGTTTGTGGGATCGTGTGTGCATTCGATGCCACAGATTCTATCATCATTGCAGGCGAGGAGATTACTCTTGGACGAATGTCAGGGGTACTTGGCTTGTGTGAGGGAACCACTGCGAGATGAGTTGAGGCTTGAGGATATTCAGGTAGTTAGCGAGTTCTCGGATGTGTTTCTAGATGATTTACCCAGTTTACCTCTAGATCGTGAGGTGGAGTTCGTGATAGAGTTGTTGTATGGTAAGGCACCGATCTCTAAAGCTTCGTACTAGATGGCTCTAGAAGAACTTCGGGAGTTGAAGGAGCAGTTACAAGAATTACTAGACAGGGTTTTATTCGACCTAGTTTTTTGCCCTGGGGAGCTCCAGTACTGTTTGTGAAGAAAAAGGATGGGTCGATGCGTATGTGCATAGATTATCATGGGATTAACAAGATAACTGTATAGAATTGCTACCCATTGCCTCCTATTGATGATCTCTTTGACGAGATGCAGGGTACGCAGGTATTTTCGAAGATTGACCTACGGTCAGGATATCATCAGGTGAGGTTCAAATCTAAGGATGTAGCGAAGACTAATTTTCGTACCAGATACGGCCACTATAAGTTTCTATTCATGCCGTTTGGGTTAACGAATGCTCCGACAGTGTTCATGGATCTTATGAATAGGGTTTTCCATGAGTACTTGGACTGGTTTGTGGTGGTATTTGTTGATGATATTCTAGTATACTCGAAGAGTATAGAAGACCGTGAGAACCATTTGAGGTTAGTATTACAGATTCTATGGGAGAAGAAGTTGTATGCTCTAAACTGAATAAGTGTGAATTCTAGTTGAATCAGGTGGCATTCTTAGGCCATCTAATGTCTAAGGACAGTATCTCAGTGGATCCTAGCAAGATCGAAGATGTGGTTGACTGGGTAAGGCTAAAGAATGTTCAGGAGGTTCGGAGTTTTCTAGGACTGATGGGTTACTATCGTCGGTTCGTGGAGGGATTCTCTAAGTCGTTTGGGCCTCTGACTCGATTGACTAGGAAGGGGGTGAAGTTTGAATGGACCAATGATTACGAGCAGTGCTTTCAGGAATTGAAGCACCGGCTGGTTACTACTCTAGTTTTGACCATTCCTTTTGGGGATGACAACTTTGTAATTTATAACGATGCATCTCTAAAGGGTTTGGGATGTGTGCTTATGCAACAGGGTAAAGTGGTAGCATATGCTTCTTAGCAACTGAAGGAATACGAGAATAATTACCCTACGCATGATCTGGAGTTAGCTGCTATTGTATATGCACTGAAGATCTGGCGACACTATCTGTATGGTGTTCAATGTGAGATTTTCACTGATCATAAAAGCCTTAGGTACGTTTTCATGCAGAAAGAGTTGAATATGAGGCAGATATAGTGGCTTGAGTTGATCAAGGACTATGATTGCACCATTAGATATCACTTGGGGAAGGCCAATGTGGTGGCTGATGCACTGAGTCGGAAGTCAGAGCATGCGGCAATATCTTCAGTTGTGACTCAGTGTCACATCAGATGGGATCTGGAGAGCTTGGCTATAGAGTTGGTGTCAGATGATCATCAGGCTTTCATTGCTACTTTTGTAATCCAGCCGACTTTGTTGAAGCATATTAAAGTCGCGCAGGCTAGTGCTACAGAGTTAGCTGGGGATTGTGGAGAAGGTACAACGGGGGTTGGCTATGGAATTTAACATATCTGAAGGAGGTGTGTTGAGGTTTGGGATGAGATTCTAAGTTCCGAATGACAACGATATCAGAGGGGTGATTCTGGAGGAAGCGCATCGTTCCTTGTATACAGTACATCCAGGTAGTACGAAGATGTATCTGGATTTGCGTGAGACCTTCTGGTGGAGTGGTATGAAAAGGACAATTTCTCAGTTCGTGGAACAGTATGACATGTCAGTAGGTGAAAGCTGAACATCAAAGACCAGTAGGGCCGTTACAGCCCTTAGCTAATCTAGAATGGAAATGGGAGCATATTTCCATGGATTTTGTGATCAGATAACCACCAGCACTTCACGGGCAGAATGCTATCTAGGTGATCGTGGATAAGTTGATGAAATCTACTCACTTCTTACCGATAAAGGTTAGCTACCCTTTAAGTAGGCTAGCAGATATGTATGTGCATGAGATAGTTAGAATGCACTGGGTACCGGTGTCCATTGTATCAGATCGAGACCCGAGGTTTACTTCCCGATTCAGGACGAGCTTGTAGGAAGTATTGGGGATGAAGCTTACTTTCAGTACAACGTTCCACCCCTAGATTGATGGATAATCGAAGAGAACGATACAGATCTTGGAGGGTATGTTGCAGGCTTGTGTGTTAGATTTCGGTGGTAGCTGGATACAGTTTATGCCACTAGTAGAGTTCGCTTATAACAACAGCTTCCAGCCTAGTATCGGGATTGCATCATTCGAGGCTCTGTATGGTTGGAGGTGTCGATCTCCTCTGTATTGGAGTGAGGTTAGTAAACGTCAGGTGTTAGGACCTAAACTTGTGCAGCAGGCATCTGAGAAAGTAGGTTTGATCCGAGAAAGGATTAAATCAGCTCAAAGTTGGCAGAAGAGCTACGCAGATGTTCGCCGCCTTGAGTTGGAGTTCGAGGTGGGGGGTAAGGTATTTTTGAGGATCGCTCCGATGAAAAGGGTGATGAGATTTGAGAAGAAGGGCAAGTTATGCCTGAGATACATCGGACCATTCAAGGTTCTTGAGTGAGTGGGTAAGGTAGCCTACAGGATTGCACTACCCCCAGCACTCTCGAGGGTCCACGATGTGTTTCACGTATCCATGTTGAGGAGGTACATGTTGGATCCTTCACATGTTATTAGCTACGAGAATGTGGAGATTGGGGATACTTTAGCTTACGAGGAGATACCTGTTCAGATTCTAGACCATAAAGGTCAGAAGCTACGTACTAAGGAAATATCTTTGGTGAAGGTATTATGGAGGAATCACGAGGTTGAGGAAGCTTCTTGGGAATTAGAAGCAGAAATACGCCGAAAGTATCCGCAGTTGTTCTAAGTTATGTACATTACCCTACTTTGTATTGGAATAGGTGGTTGGTCTTGAGGAGTGTATGTATTTGTGAACTCCTGAGACGGTTTATGTTTGTTACCATGATATTCCTCTGCCATAAATAAGGGTATGTATACATTTTGACGGGGTTGCGTAATAGTAGTCACCGATTTTCTTCCTAAAGTCGAGTGTATAATTGATTTCATGAATGAGTTTATGAATAAGAGATAGAAAATTTCGAACATTAAATTTTTGTAAGGAGGGGAGGTTGTAAGAACCCGAACCATGATATAAGGAATTAATTAATTAAAAGAAGGTTTATAAGTAGATATTTTCATTACTTCTCAGCTAAGAAAACTCAAATTTTCTCTCTATCTCTCTAGAAACTCAACCTACTCTCTATCTCTCTAGATTTCTTCGTCGTATGTAGCGGGAATCATAGATCCGACATTACCACGAGGATCAGGGAAGGATTCTCTACAAGTTCTACGGATTGAATTTTCATTTCGGGCATTCTCGGGTTTTGGCCCAAAATAGAGGTAAGGCTTGATTTTTAGTTCTAATTCGATAGTTTTGTAGGTAATAGAGTTATGAGCAAGTTTTGTACTATGGGTTGTAGGTTTTGGAACCCAATTTGCAGATTAGGGGCCTTGGAGTTCGGGATTTGTCATTCGGGAAAAGGTAAGGGGATTCAGTTTATGTCGGTTTATTTTGAAATTGGACTCGGTAGAACTGTGGTTCACGGTCCTGTATGTGTTTTGGTTACTCATTTGGGAAAATCTAACAGGTAAAACTATGGGTTTTTCATGTGACAATTTTTGGGAAAAAAGGGGTACTGGGCTACAATCCCTAGTTTTGTTGGAAAACCTTTGGTATATTGTGCTATATATTATGTTAGGGATGGCCATGCCTTGACTTTATTAAACTGTATATGCTTGGAAAATCATGATTTATAGATTACTAAATGGCTGTGGTTTGTTTGGTTATATGAGCATGCATGGTTGTGTTTTGATGAAGTGCAATATGAACTGGGTTTCAAGTTGTTCCAGGTACTGAAAGAGTGTCTGACTCTATATCTGAGGACGTGTGTTTATTGCCTGCCATGTTTGGCAAGAGCATCTGGCTCTATATGCGAGGGTGTGAGCCTTACTGGTTATTCACCAAAGGGTGTGGATCCACTAGTTTGTATCAGTACGATGCCATGGAAGCCTAGGGTTTGCCATGTTCCAGGGACGCCATGTATCGCGGGCCGGCTACGGGCCGACGCTGGGTATTGCAGGCCAGCTACGGGACGATGTTGGGTATTGCAAGCCGGCTTCAGGCCAAAGGGTGTGACAACACCGGGTTACTTGATCGTGTGTGTGCGTGTGTATGCACTGTTTTGAAGCTTTTTATGGAAGTACTGGAAATTGAATTTAACAGTGTATGTTTCACTGTCATGATAACACTCGAATGCCACACACCGATATAACCTGTATGTGCCTTTACTAAGAGGTGTCTCACCCCTACTGTACGTACATATTTTTTCAGGTCCTTCGAGTAACCGAAACTAGGTCTTGGTGTTAGGAGCATAGTGGTCGGTGTACTACGAGAGGTACTTGGGTAAGTACTAGGACTATATCGAGTTGACTTTTGAGGTTATGGTCGTCACATGGGTTGTGTTGTATTTTTATGAAGTTTGACTCCTTTTTTTAAACTCTGATATGGTACAGATTGTGTATAGAAAGACTTATCTTCCGCTGTCTTTTTATTGTGTATGTGAGTGTGTATAGGGTGCCTGGGAATCCCATGGGGTCGGAACCTCATTCATTGTACTGTATCTTGATTTTGGTGATACAGGGACATGTTTGGTTACTTTTTCACCCTCAGGTCCAATTATTGGGTTCAGGGCATGACACCGAGAGTTAGATGACTGCTCAGGTGTAGGATCCCAAGAGCCTCTAGAAGATGACTACTCAAGTGTAGGATCCAGAGCGCCTTTGGAAGATGACCACTCAGCTGTAGGATCCTGAGAGCCTTTGGAAGATGACTACTCGGGTGTAGGATCCTGAAAGCTAGATGACTATTTGGGTGTAGGATCCCGATAGCCTTTGGAATATGTTTTGACCTTATAGGTCATACCCTATTTTAATAATGACAAATACTCTTGGTATTTGATGACTTTCAAGTTTGTGTGTAGGATCACATTTAGTTTGATCATTTTGATGGCATGCAGCAACTTAAACAAGAATGAAAACCCCAGTGTGTTTATCTGTTCTAATTTGTATTTATATTCTTTTGGGTCTGTAATATCTATTTAAGCCAAGCGCTGTAATAATTGTTGCATATCATGCATATAGGAACCATAAGCTCAAGACCTTAGAAAGACCTTAGGGATCACCATTCGGTCGACCGACACTAGATTTTTGAGACCATTTCAAAATGACCCTAGAAAAACCTTAGGTCCCTATGCAAATGCACAAAATAATCCTCATAATCATTTATAATATCAAGGGAATAAATTGAAATGTAAATGGACTTAATAGGAAAAATTGTGAGAGGTCGAGCGCCCGAACCCTTGGTGTTCAAAACACCACAGGTGACCGAATCGCGGACAAGCAAACATGTTGACTTGGATTTGGGTGGCAAAACATAATGGACCGCACCGTCCATGGGCGACTGAACAACTGAAGTGACTGTTCTCACCAACCGAACCAAACTTTATGTTCAAAATGGCCCCGGGTGACCAAACACTTGAGTTCAGTTAACCGAATAAGAAACCAGAAGACCAAAGCATGGATAGAATGAAATCACCTCAATTCAGCAAATCGAACATACATACGGGCACTCGAACCTTCAAAAGTGGTTTTTGAACTATGTCTATTCGGGTGACCGAACCAAGGTTAAGCCACCCAAAAACTCTTAGGTTGTTTATTTTTTACTGTGGTTAAAATTGTTTAAACATGGTTATTTTTTCTAATTGGCTTTTAAACAATTCTAATAATGCCGTATGAGTCCTTAATAGTTATAATTTAGCCCATGTCTATATATAGGGCCTCATTTGCAATATTAACACAAGATTAGGGAGTTTGATTAAGAAAATTTTCTCTAAATTCTTTGAAATCCCTTTCTTCATACACATCCCATATACTCATCCTTTTATCATTCCCTCGCCAAATATTTTCGAGTGAGTATATCTTGAGATATCCTACAAAGCTATTACTCTCATTACTTTGATTGTTTGTTGATTTTGTTTGAGAGTTAGCCAAAGGTTTTTCCTAGATTAATTAATATTCTTTTTTCGGGAAAACCTTATGGCTAGTGGGCCTCTGCACCACCATTGCAAGATTCACTTGGCTTGTGTTTTTTATTGTGCAAATATTTTTCACAAGCATTCATTTCAAATAGAGATTTTTTTACATCCTTATTGTAACTCTTTAAAACACTTGCTTTGATTGATTAACATTAATTGTTAGTTTCAAAGATAGATTATCTGCACACTTTTTGAGGTTATTGCATATTGACATTTTTAAGAGTATAGTTAAACACATTGCACAGAGCTTATAGTTCCTATCTTGTTGATGCGATTTGACTATACTGTGCTGAATTTTGGTACAAATCTACTTGTGGTAGAAAAATTTTTGTTTGTACAAAAAGTTTATTGGTTGTATTCCAGGCGTGGCCTGAAGGGCTTTGATCTAGCCTGTAAGGATCAGATTGCTATCAGCCTTGTGAATTTAACTTAGGGCCTTCTCCGCCCCGCGAGGAGAATTTGTAAAGGTTGAAGTCAGCCCTATGTTAATTTGATCTGGTTGTAACTGGTGCCGCTCCACCCATTAAGTGAGCATTAATGGATTCCTTGTGCTTGCAAGCTAGAGGCGAGGATATAGGTAGTATTGGTTGAACCCCGATAATATATCATGCATATACTTTATATTTTTGTAGTTTATTTTTTGCACTTTCATTTTCAGCATATGTATGTATTCTGTTTAATTCATTATATGTTGTACATGTGTTAATTGGGTTTATGATTGAACAAAAAGACCCTAGGTTTGTGTAATATTGTTGCTAGTTAAATTGAACCTAGGAGAGAAATTTTAAATACCCAATTCACCCCTTCTTGGGAATACACCAAAGCTAGCAAGATGACTACTTGCGTGTAGGATTTTAAGAGCTAGATGATTTCCCAAGTGTAGGATCCCAAGAGGCTTTGGAAGATGACTACTTGGGTGTAGGATCCCGAGAGCCTCTAGAAGATGACTACTCAAGTGTAGGATCCCGAGAGCCTTTGGAAAATGACCACTCGGATGTAGGATCCCAAGAGCCTGTGGAAGATAACTACTCAGGTGTAGGATCTCGAGAACCTATGAAAGATGACTACTTGCGTGTAGGATCCCAAGACCCTTTGGAAGATGACTACTCGGGTGTTGGATCCTAAGAGCTAGATGACTGCCCAGGTGTAGGATCTCAAGAGCTTTTGGAAGATGTCCACTTGGGTATAGGATTCCGAGAGCCTTTAGAAGATGACTACTTGGGTGTAGGATCTTGAGAATCTTTGGAAGATGACTACTCGAGTGTGTGATCCCAAGAGCTTTTAGAAGATGACTACTCGGGTGTAGGATCCCGAGAGCCTCTTGAAGATGGCCACTTGGGTCTAGGATCTCGAAAGCCTTTGGAAGATGACTTATTGGGTGTAGGATCTTGAAAACCTCTAGAAGATGGCCACTCGAGTGTAGGATCTTGAGAGCTTTTGGAAGATGCTACTCGGGTGTAGGATCCTGAGAGCCAAATACATTAAAGATGTTTGCTCGAGTGTTGGATTCTGAGAGCTAGATGTAGATGACTACTCGGGTGTAGGATCCCAAGAGTTTTTGGAAGATGCTACTCGAGTTTAGGATCCCGAGAGCTAGGTGACTGCTTAGGTGTAGGGTCTCGAGAGCCTCCTGAAGATATTAGTTGACTCAATTTAAAAATGACACAATTTGGATTAGGGTCAGTTGCCCCAATTTTAGAGAAGATGGATCAATTGGTTCCTCGATCAGTGCCCAATTTGAACCTAGGTCAGTTGCCCTAGTTTCAGATATAAGTGAGGCAAGGATTGCTTGTATAAAGGTGAAAAAAGATGTTCAAAAACCTATACAACAAGACAAATATGAATGGATGATTCTATGTGATGCATGGATGTTGCTACTTATGATGCAAGAATGTAGGGATGTAGGCATGTTGTTATATGTACGTATGCATAATGATGCATGTTACATGATGTGTATGCATGTTGGGATGTATGCATGTTGGGATGTATGCATGTTGCTCTTTCTGCCACCACCATGTTTCGGATCCTTTTTTCATCTTCCAATCATTCTCTTGGAGGACCATCTTTATAGAAAAATATGTTGGTGATTCTAGCTAAGCTTTGCGAGACATCTCTTTGACTATCTACTCTTCTTTTGGAACTTTTGGAGTGAAAAAGAGAGCCTCTTTTTTTTTTTGAAAATTATGAATGATCATGCATTTAGGACATCAATTTGATAAATCAAAAGGTCATATGCATAAAATAGATGTTCAACCATGTTGACATGCTATTTTAGAGGCAAAAATTTATACAAGTATTCGAAAGCCATATGACATTGATGTTAATTTATTAGGCTGAACATATGATTTTCTCCTTTTTCCAACTACCTTAGTTTTATCGAGGGAAACTTCTCCTCTTCTATCTTATTTTGCTGTGAAACCATTGGAACTCTCTTGTTTTGACTGTTGTCCATAGTTTAGTTAAGTTCTGCCCCTGTTTTGATCTCAAGATGGGCTTTAAGAATCGGGACGAAATGTAGGCTTAAGGATTTAGGTTTCAATAAGAACAAAGAAACTAAAGCTCAACAACCCCTTCCCCAAATGACATTTTTTGCCCTAGTTTGTGGTGAGGTGTTTGTAAGATATTGACTAAGCTTGTTATTGAAACAAGCAGCCTACGTACCTTTTTTAAGATTAGGTCATTACGTAGTTCATACTCAAAATTGAGGCTAACAATTCATTAGTGACAACAATGTATGTACTAATCTAGTCAGGATTTTCATTTGGACTATAATGTAGGCTGGGGATATAGGTCAGAGAAGAAATGGGTACAATAAGGCTCAAATTTTGTTGAACTTATAAAGTTTAGTCATTGGTCAAAGATCACATTTGAAGCATGTTCCTTTCTTTTTTCATTTTCATTTTCTTCTTCATTTTCTGTACTTTTTTCTTTTCCTTTTATGAAGGACTTTGAGCATCATTTTCATTGGAACTTTATTTGGGATTATTCTTTTTTAAACTGCCCTAGTGTGGGGTGTGATCCTTTGATGGCTTAATCAAGAATTGAATTTTTAAACTCAAAAAGGCTGGAAAAAGGGGTTTCTCTTTTTTGATTTTCTTTCAGGTAGTAGAAAAATGACCTGTTGTCCTTTTGGCAATTAATTTTTGTCTTATAAAATTTGTGAGACACTTAAATTTCGAACCCGATTAAACTTTTGGCAAATGACTTCTGAAGAAAATGGCGTAAAATTTAGGCTCAAAGGGTTGAACGAATGATTATTCAATGTTTGGTTCTTTGTAGGAAAACTAGTCAGCCAAAGATGGCCATTTGTCATTTGATAAAAACAAGAGTAACATACTGACATGAAATTCTTGGAACAACACAAATATTTTACTAAATTCCTTCAAGAGTTTGTATGGTTTCCAAGCAAAATACTTCTTCACAACATATGAATTCATAGGATGAGGAACATTGTTTCATCTTCCTCTACTTCCACATCCTGGATTAACATCTGTTTCTAACTCATGAATACTAGCATTGTTATTTTCCCTATCCCCGTATGAAACAAAAGCAAACAACTTTTTGATAACTGAACTCATGATGCAAGTGATGTAAGGAAACGCATAATTCATTTTACTAACAAAAAATAAAATTATGTGAGACAACAACGTTAGCGGATTTCAAGAAGAAATAAAGTGAAAATAAAGAAAATCACATCATTACATGAAATAAACCAAATAATCAAAAGCTTGTCAATTGTGTATCTTCACTCCTATGATCAAAGGGTAAACCCATCCATTCAAGCTATTTGTGGGGTCTCTAGGATCCATAACTGATATACTCTTATTCCTAACTTCGGCTTCTAGATCTTCTTCCAACATACAAATCATTTTCTTCCTCGTGATTAGGTAGAGGATCGCTCTGGATCCCTGGCTACTTGTCATTGAAATCCAACCAACCCGCATCCCTCAATGATTGTACTTTTTGTTTAAATGTCTAGCAACGATTAATGGTGTGGCTAGGGGAATTGGAGTGATATGCACACCAAGCATCTAGGTCGTACCATTGTGGGAGGGGATGTCGTACATCCAATTTGGGGATGGCCGACACAAGCCTTTATTCAAGTAATTGGGGGAACAAATATGAATAGGATATAAGAATTGGATCCACTTTATTAAAACCTTTTTCCCGTGTCTGAACATTTTCTTGGGCTAGTGTAGGCCTTGAGGGAACAAACTGAGGCCTTGCTCCCGTATGTGTGATCTGGTTAATGGTGGGTTAAAAAATAAAATTTTTCCTAGGCCCTCGGTTCTAGCCGCCCTAATAATAACGCCCTTGAATCATATGGGCTTCCTCATCTTTCTTTTTACTAGTCCATTTCTTGCTTGAACTTGAGTTTCAATCCATGTCTTTGGCTTTGCCTATCTTGATAGTTGTCTCAATCCTCTCTTTTTTGGACACTACATCCATGAAATTTTAGGAGGTGGCCCCTAGAAGATGCCCAAAGTTGTGATCTTTAAGTGTGTTAACAAATAAGGAGATTACCTCCCTGTCATCCACGGGAGGACTTACTTGGATCGCTTCTCTCCACCTATACGCATACTCTCTAAAAGTCTCAGTGGGCTTTTTCTCCATACCTTACAAGGTCAGATGGTCAGGTGCCATCTCCATTACATGGTGAAATTGGGCCATAAAAGCGTTGGCCAAATCCTTCCAAGTACAGGCCCGGGCTCTATCCTGCTGTAAATACCATTCAATGGCTACACCAGTTAAATTGTCTTAGAAGCAATGCATCATTAGCTTCTCGTTATCATAATAGGCTACCATATTGTGGTAGTATAAGTGCAAATGAGTCAGAGGGCATTGAGTTCCATCAAAATTCTCGAACTCCGAGACTTTGAATTTTGGGGGTAGAGTTACCTTCGACACCAAATAGAGATTGGTAGGATCGATGGGTCCAAATGCATTAGTTCCCTCCATTGCTCTTAGTCATTCTTCAAGCACATCACACCGGCATTTGGTCTCGAATCTGTTTATCCCTTTATCAGAAAATATTATTGGAGGTGTCCTTGTCGCTAGGAACCCCTGCACCGGCATGGTGGGGATGAATGGGGGATATTTGGCATTGCACCCTCTATATTACCAGGTGGTGGTGTTGAGGTCTACCCATGAACCGAGGTCAATTCTAGAGCATGTGTGGGGTCCATGTTAACTTTTTGAGTTCGATCCCTGTTTTGGTGCTGACAAAGCACATGTGTCTTATGTGTGTATTTAGCATGTGAACAAGTCCATTAATTTAACACACACATAAGGAAACGACAATGGAAGCTTGCAGGACTTAAAGACTATACGATTAAACGCATTCCATGAAGTCAGAAGAGCAAAACGAAGAAGAAGACATTTGTGTTTTATGTAATTGCATTTAATTTTTATATCTTTGGTCTGTAATAATGCATGCATCTGCATGATGTGTATGAATGTTCAGAACGACCGTAGATAGAACCTAGGGACCAGCATGTCTCACTAAAAACCTTTTTCTAAATAGACTAAAATCATACAAAGTTTTTGGAATAGATTTAGGTTCAAAATCGGGGCTAAAATGATGTTTACGAAAACTTCGGTTGACCGACACCAGATTTTTTTGATGTCTTCAAAATGACCCTAGGACACTTACTCATGGATAAACATGTTTGGTCATTTGAAATAGGGTGACTAGTGGCTTAAATAGGGTCGAAATGCACAAAATGTGCACATTCGGTCGACCGAACTACCATGTACAAAATGCCCTGGTCGACTGAACTCGGACCAGGTCAACTAGTTGACCATAGCCTGGTCGACCGAACTAGGTAGTTCATTTTGGCCCTAGTCTACCGAACTCGATCTAGGTCAATAGTTTGACCATGGCCCAGTCGATCGAACTAGACAGTTCATTTACACTCGGTCGACCAAACTCCCTTGAAGTCAACATATTGACCACCTAGTCAACCGAGCCCAAAATGTACACTAATGCTCTAGTCGATCGAGGGTCATCGGGAGATGCCCTAACAACCTGGTCGATCAAACTTCTCAGTGCAAAATGTCCTGATCGACCTAGTCTCGCTGTTTTGAAAAATTGCCTCTTCCGGTCGACCGACTAGTTAGTTCATTTTCACCCTGGTTGACCGAACTGCGTTAATTTGGAAAAATCGCCTTTCCTGGTCGACCGACCCTAAAGTTCAAAATTGGCCCGGTCGACCGAGCCATATGAACTTCGGTTGACCGAAAGTCTTCTGGTTGATCGGTGCTCTCGGGTTGGTTCGAATTTGTACCGCAGTTAACTTTTTAAAACGAGGTTAATTATAATTAAATGTCATTAAACTTTTTCTAAAATGACCTCTGTGTCCCCAACAGTCATATTTCTCACAAACTCTATAAATACCCCTTCATTACTCCAGATTAGCAACTTTGATTAACTCTAAATTTCTCTCTAATCCTTGGTTAATCAAAGTTCCCCCAAAATGTTTCTTATTATTTAAATCACTCTTTTGGGGTCAAATATCTTTTATTCAAATCTCTTTAACTCTCTTTCATGTATTTATTTCAAAATCTTCTTTGAGGAGAGTATTTTATGTAGGACATTTCATTTGCACATATTCTCACTAGGCATCAAATATTTGAAAAACATTTCTGAGAATATTGCTTAGGTGTTCTCCCAGATTATTTCCTTGATAAATATATTTTGGGAGAAGTTACTTATCGCACAAACATTTTATTGAGCTTAACTCCTAGATTCTCCAAATATTTCTAACTTGTATAAATCTTTGTAGGAGAACATAATACACATTTTTCATACACATTGCATTTGTGCAGATTCATTAAAAGAGCAAAACCCTAGGTTCTCCTATATTATTATTGAAATACCTTTTTGGAGAAAATTTTTTTATTAGGGTTTAAACATAGTCAAGCACCTTTACTCCCCTGAGTATTATTTCACATCATTGGAGTGTGTATATGTATGAGCTTACTATGTACATCTCTGCTTGTATTTCAGAAGAATTTTCATGTACAAAAATGGTTTTCATGTAACGGCTCGGTTCAGCCCGTTAATTGAACTAGAGAGTCTCAGCCCCACAGGTGAGACTAGTTCAGTTCAGCTCGAAATTGAACTGGGGAGTCTCAGCTCTATAAGTGAGACTAGTTTGGCTCAGCCTAGCAATTGAACTGGGGTTTTCATCGCCTCGTAAGGAGAGGATGTAAAAAATTTTTGCTCCGCCTGGTTAAGTGAGCAGGTATAGTGGAATCCTTAGGGGTAAGCCCAAGGCAGGGATGTAGGCTGGTTTGGCCGAACCTCGATAACAAATCTGGTGTTGCTCTTTCTATCTTATTTAAATTCTTACACTTTAATTTCAGCATGTGTATGAATGTTTATTTAATGTCAAAATTATTCTCATGCACACATTTGATTTAAAAAAGATACTGCACACGTGTATGTTTGTTTTTATTGTTAAACTCGCTCTACATACACATTTACATGTTGAACGGGATATGATACTGTGGTGAATCGGCGAATTGTTAAAATTAGCCAAAAAGTGTTTAAAATCCAGTTCACCCCCCCTCATGGGATCACACCAATTCTAACAGTCCAAATCTGGCTCAGAATCGATCTGCACTGCTTTTCCTTTGTTCATTAGCGGCTCTAGAACCTTACTCATTTGCACCTGCAAGTCTTTGAAATTGCTGTTTATTTCTTCCTGCCCTTGTTCCAGACCCATGACTCTATTTTTCAACTTTTCACTCATAACTTTAGCTTTCCTCCGAGTGTTGTATGGATGACTAGAGGCCTCAATGTTTGCATTTTGACTTCCCTCCTTGCTTTTGTACAGAAAATATTTTCTTCAAAACAATGATGCTTGAGTATGTTGTTGGCCTAATTGGACTTTTCAATCTTGTTTTGATGATAACAAAATGAAGGATGTTTTAATATGCGTTGTTGAGTGGTTTTAATTCAAGTCTAAGTAAAAGGACACTCACGATTAATCATGGAAATAAGCTGGAGATCAAAGTCAATCAAATGAAAGCTTCTCAGAACATTGAAAAAATAGAAGATACATGAAGAGCTTAAAGGTCAAGCAGACCTTGAAGTAAAGACTGAACCTCAAGAGGCTGCAAGACTTAGTGATTAAGGAGATCATGCTTAGAAAGATATTTGTAAGTACTTCAAGTCATCACTATTTAGATATGTGAAGTTCCTTAAGATACAAAAACTTAGAGACCAACACTTAAAAAAAAAAAAAAAAAAAACTCTTGAGCATGTTTTTGAAATGTCATAATTAAGTTTTTCAAGTAAACAAGATTTTAAAGAAATTAGAAAGAGAGAATATTTGAAAAGAGAGGACTGCCTAGACGACTGACTAATGACCTAGTCAAGTGAGTCAGTGACCCAGTCGAATGAGTCAGCCGACTGACTTTGTGGAGAATTTTTGAATTTCAAACTTGCGTGAAATTTTTCAAAAATTAATTCTATAATTTAATATTTTCTGAAAAGTTACATAAATGGAAGATTTTCAAAATTAATTCTATAATTTAATATTTTTTGAAAGGTTACCTAAATGGAAGATTTTCATAAATTAATTATATAATTTAATATTTTTTGAAAAGTTACCTAAATGATTCATGTTAAATGAGGAAAATTTTCCTTAAAAATGTCTATAAATACCTTCCTTACTAAATAAAGAATACATTCAAACAATACATGATTTCTATGCTAAAACTCTCCTAAAACTCATTCTTGATCACACCTTTGCCGGGGGGAAAACTCTACGAAATTTCTGGATTAAAAAAGGGTTCTGATTATGAGTTGTATCTAAAATTCTTATAACATAAGAAAGAAACTTTGGTGACTTCTAAACCTTGAGCTTCATATTTTCTATCTAGTTTTGATTTTGTAGTATGATTTGAGATTTAACTTGTATAACTTGCTCTATGTTTGAGAGCTTTTTTTTTTTATGCAGATTTCAATTTCCTTGCTACTTGATGTTTGATGGTTCAAGGTATAGTTGGATCGTTGGACCAAACATAAGTTGTTGGTTGGAGAGGTTTCTCTTCCTGAAAAAGATGTTGGTTATTGTAAAGGTTTTTTTTTTTTTTCCACCCGAAAGGAGCATGGTATAGTGAAATCCTTAGGGGGTTGACCTAAGGCAAGGATGTAGGCTGGGGTAAGCCAAACCTCGTAGAAACAGTGGTGTCATTCTCTTTCCCTTACTCTCTTTAAATTTCAGCAAAAATATAAACTGCATGGATGTTTTAATTCTTTCAATTATAAAAACAATGCATATTAAAAATTAAATAAACCAAAGCCTAATTTGTTCTTGAGCTTGCGAAAACTGAAATGGAGTACGTTGGTTAATCAATTTTTTGCGGAATTTTAAATAACTCAATTCACCCCCGTTCTTAGGACTACACCTTAGGTTTCAATTGGTATCAGAGCCACGGTTATAGCAAAACCTAACAAGTAGCTATATAAAGATCTTGATTGCACAAATAGGAGTAGCTCCCTTTGGTGAGGGTTAATCCTCAACTAGGCCACCCATTTTTTGTGGACTAAATTATGCTTTTTGGAAGCAACGAATGAGAATTTACCTTCAAACAATGGATTGGAAGGCATGGAATGTTGTCAAAAATGGAAATTTGATTCCCACTAAACTATTAGATGGAAAAGAAGTACCTAAAGAAGATAAAGAACTAATCGAATCATATTACAAAATGCTTCAAATTAACTCAAGTGCAATAAATGCCCTATACTGTGCGTTTGATGCAAATGAATTCAATAGAGTAATGGCATGTAAAAAAGCTAAAGAAATTTGGGATAAATTAGAGGTAACATATGAAGGCACAGTAGATGTTAGGGAAAGCAAAATTGATGTGTTAACTAGCGAATACGAAGCTTTTAGGATGAATTCCGATGAAACTATAACAAGTATGTACACTAGGTTCACACATATCATAAACTCACTAAGTGCCTTAGGAAAAACATATTCCACCCATGAGATGATTTGAAAAATTCTAAGAGCACTTCCACCAATTTGGGAACCAAAAACAACGGCCATAACGGAGGGTAGAAACCTTAAAATGACTCCCTTAGATGAACTCATAGGATCACTTCTAACCTATGAAATGATTTTGAAAGAAAGAAGCACTAAAAATAAGAATAAGAAGTCTATAGCTCTAAAAGCCTTGAAAGAAAATTCAAATGAGGAAGATAATGAATCTAGTGAATTAGAAGATGAAGACTTAGCCTTCATAACTAAAAGACTTGGAAAATTCTTCAAAAGAAACAAGAAATTCACTAGAAAATACAACAGATCAAAAGCTGAAAAAGGTGAAAGTAATAAAAGGGAATACAAAAGCAAAAGTGAACCTCCCACTTGCTATCACTGTAACAAGGATGGACACATCAAGCCAAACTACCCACAACTCAAGAAAGAAAAGAGGAAAAAGAAGTATGCAATGAAGGTAACTTGGGATGACACAAGTTCAAGTGAATCAGAGAGCTAATCAAGTGATCAAGAAGTAGCAAACATGTGCTTCATGTCACACAATGAAGAGGTAAACTCTTACTACTCTCTCTCTGAGGATTCGTGTGATGAATCATGTAGTAACTCGTGTGAAAGCATGCCTCCTTATAAAGAATGGCAAGCTGAATTATTTTCTCTGCATAATAAATTCCTTAAGGTCTCAAAGAGGAACATAAGCTTGAAACAAAAAAATGAAACACTTAGAAATCAGCTTGAATCCTCAAAACTTGTTGAAGAAGAAAAAGACTTATAGATTGAAGAGCTTGAGAAGAAAGTTGATAACTTGTCTCAAAAATTAGCTAAGTCTCAAGTGAATGAAGATAGCAAAAGAGTGCAAGAAATAATTGATCTTAGAAACCAAATTCAAGAAAAGGAAAAGGTCATTTACAACTTTACCAAAGGAAAAGATAACTTCGAAAAAATGGTAGGACAACAAAGGATGGCAGACAATGAAGAAGGAATTGATTACAATGGAACACCAAACAAAAGAAAGAAAAACTTGTTTATGGGATATTTTGTAAATCAATCTAAACACTATGCAAGTACTTCATCGACAAATATTTATGAGAATACTACTTGCTGCATGTGTAAAAATAAAGGTCACATAATGTTTAGTTGTCCACTCAAGAAAAAATATGTCAAAGTAAAAAATGAATGGAAGATAAGTGCTAAAACTAGACAAGATTTAAAGAAAGTTTGGGTTCCAAAAGTAACAACATAAATCCTTTCTTGTAAGTTTGCTTTAGGACCACTCTAAGGATAAATGGTACTTGGACAACGGATGTTCAAGGCATATGACGGGAGATGAATCTAAGTTCACTTCTCTCACTCAAAAGGATGGAGGATTTGTAACCTTCAGTGACAATGCAAAGGGCAAGATCATCGGAATTGGTAAAATAGGTAAAAACTCTTCACTCACTATAGACGATGTCTTGTTAGTTGATGGTCTAAAGCATAATTTATTAAGCATTAATCAACTTAGCGACAAAGGATTTGAAATCATATTTAAGAAATACAAATGCATAATTCAAAATTCTAAGGATCATAAGATACTATTCACTGCACATAAAATGAACAATGTATATTGCTGCATAAATCTTGATAGCTTGAACTCTCAAGATATAACTTGCTTAGCTACCATGAGTGAAAATAGTTGGCTTTGGAATAAAAGGCTAAGACATGCTAGCATGGATCTTATATCCAAGCTTTCTAAAAAAAATTTAGTTAAAGGCTTGCCTAACACCAAGTTTATCAAAGATAAAGTGTGTGATGCTTGTCAACTAGGAAAAAAAATCAAGAAAAGTTTCAAAAAGAAGAAACATATATCAACTAGTAGACCACTAAAACTCATACACTTAGATTTGTTTGGTCCTACTAGAACTCAAAATTTAGGAGAAAAACAATACGCCTTCGTAATTATTGATGATTACTCTAGATACACATGGGTGTTATTCTTAGCTAACAAAGAGGAAGCTTATAATTCGTTAATCACTCTATGTAAGAAACTTCAAAATGAGAAAGCATATAATGTCTCAAATTAAAGAAGTGACCAAGGAAGAGAATTTAAGAATCAAGACGTTGTTTTGCAATGAACATAACATAAGTCACAACTTTTCAGCACCTAGAACCCCACAACAAAATGGAGTTGTGGAAAGAAAAAATATAACCCTTCAAGAAATGGCAAGAACTAAACTTAATGAAAATAACTTACCCAGGTATTTCTGGGCTGAAGCTGTAAATACAGCTTGCTATGTAATCAATAGGGTTTCTATTTGATCAAGTCTCAACAAAACACCCTATGAATTATGTAAAGGAAGAAGGCCTAACATAACTTACTTTCACGTCTTTGGATGTAAGTGTTTTGTACTCAATAACAAAGACAACCTAGGAAAATTTGATACTAAATAGGATGAAGGTATTTTCCTAGGATATTCTACAAATAGTAAGGCCTATAGGATCTATAACAAAAGAACACTCACCATAATTGAATCAATTCACGTAGACTTTGATGAATCAAATCCTTTTTCAAGAGAAGTCAAAAATGAAGAAAAAGATGATATTTTCAAAATAGAAGACGAGATAGAAATCAAAGAAGAAAAGGAAGTAAATGAAGAAAACCCAAAATATGAACCTATAGAAAATCCATAACTACCAAGAGAATGGAAGTATAAAAAAGATCACCCTCAAGATTAAATTATAGGCGAACCGTCTAGATGCGTAACTACTAGATCTTCTCTAAAGAATCTATGCAACCACTATGCATTCCTATCTCAAAATGAATCTAAAGATGTTGAAGAGGCCCTTAAAGATGACTCTTGGATAATTGCCATGCAAGAAGAATTAAACCAGTTTGAAAGAAGCAAAGTATGACAATTAGTTCCTGAAAAGCAAGGTGTAGTCCCAAAAGGAGGGGGGGGGGGGGTGAATTGGATTTTAAAAATTTCTTTTAATTCCTTTTAAGAATCCTTTAAACTTATTTTATTTATTTTAAAAAATTCTTGACTTGTTTGTTTAATTTTTCAATCACAAAAGAACTTAGTTTCCTTTATCCAATCAACGACACAATTAAAAAACCAATCAATTAAGCGCAATATTCAAACCAAACACTCAATTGATTTGCCAAGTATAAGTTAATTGCAACACTATTAGATTAATGGAAGTATGCAAGATTCAACACTCTTTGGAATATAAATACATTCAAACTTTAAACCTTTCAGTCACAATATATCAATATATTAAATTCAACTTTTAGCTTTTGTTGTTAGCCTCGGTTATTAGTTTGAATCAAGCCCTGTAGTAATGGATTTGCTTCTTTAATGTTATGTGTAATATGAAATCCACCACTATTTCCAAAATCCAGAAGTCAAGTAAACTCTTAGTCAAGTAACGTACTCCCGTATGGTTTCTGCAAAATATGATTTAACCAACATACTCCCTTTTGGTTTTCACAACCCAAATCAAAATTAAACCTTAAGTTTATTTAACTTCAAAATTTGACGAGCTTGGTGTCAAACGAAAGCTAAGAGAAAATCCTACAACTTTCATGTTGAACACTTTTTAAAATAAATATCTTTTGATAGAGAAAAATGCACCTTAATGCGGATGTAGAAAAATTAACAGCATTTGAAAAATCCTATTTTTGGTGCTTTTCATTCCAAAAATGATTCTAACCTTTTTGAAATAATTTTTGACTTTATAAAAATATATTCCAAGTATGTTAAAAGGTATCTATGTCCAATAAATTAACCTAAGAGTTTCATGTATCCATATTGAAATTATTTGAAGTACTTACATGAAATTTCCTATAAACTCTTTCAAATTTTCAATTCTTGAATTCCTTGAGGTCTTTATGCTTGCTTCGTCTTTCTTTAAGCTTTCATTAATTTCTCTTTAATCCTCGTGCTCTTATGATCTTCAAGCTTTATCTTTAAATCCATTTTTGAATTCATGCTTTAAGCTTCATATTGATCATCCTTCTTTGAAATATAAGCTTTCATGAATTCTTTAACCTTGCATTCATCATTGAGTACTGAAAATGCATCACTTAAACAAAGCATGTTAAGTTCTACTTATTTGTTAGCATCAAAACAAGATGTTAATCCTTGTAAGGCCAACAATCTCCCCTTTTTTTTATGATGACAAACAAGAAACAAAAATTAGAGTAAGTCTTAAAAAGACTCCCCCTTTCAATAAGCATCATTTTAACAATATTTGCAAGATCAATATCAATTTCAAAACCTCTTTTACAATCATGCTCATCACTATCAAATAATTCTCCTTTTGATATATATTATGTTCATGCTCATTTTTTGCAATTTGCAATACTATGCTCAATTTTTTCTTTAAAACTTGTCCCCCTTTTGACATCCATCAAAAAGGAAAAGAAATGATTAAGTTCAAGTAAAATCACATGTTGAGCATATCATCAAACATGTGTATCAAACATATGAATACACTCAATTTATTATTTTTCAATATAGCATGTGTAGTGTCTTATAACATTTAAGTATATGAGCTGTAACTTCATTACTAACAGTTTTTTCGTTTAGACAATATTTAAGATTTCAATTGTTGATTTTATGATATCGATTAAAATTGAATTCATGATATCTATTTAAAATTCATGATACCAATTGAGAATTGATACCAATTGAAAATTCTCCGAATTGATTAATAGGGAAACAATCATAATATAAGCAATATGACATAACACTCCCCCTGAATTCAATACATTCAGTTTTGTTATCAATTTTTGCTTTCATCATCCTATATTTCAAAACATTGATTCACATTATGTATCAAATATCAATATTATGCTCATATCATCAATGTCATACCATGCTCATAGATATAATTATTCTTGTCATGCTTAAAAAACCAACTGATCTTTTAGATTGTGATACCAAATGAGTTTTTTTTTTTTTTTAAATTGTGATACCAATTAAAATTTTTAAAATGTGAAACAAAAAATATTCGTGGATACCAAAAACTTTGTAGATACCAAAGTCATTATCACATTATACACAGCTTATGGATACCAATATAACCATTATATCTCTCATTGCTCATGGATATCAATATAAAAAAAAGTAAGTCTATCCATGTAATTCATCAATAGCATGCCTGATCAGGAATTAATCTCATATCAAAATTCATGCTTATACTCAATAATCTCTTGCTCAAATTTTCAACATAGTGAGCCATAAATTTTCAATATAAGTTAAGCATATCATGTAGCATATCATATAGGCATGTAAGCATATAACATCTCATATAGTCATTCATTCTCAAACTTATCTTAAACTCTTCGTTAAGTTTTTCTATTTTAACTAGTTTGTTTGTTGATCATGAATTAAGTTACTTTCTCAATTTTTAAAGGGAATGACTTAATCCATGGAGATTTTCATTTATGAACTAGTCTATCGTCTCGGTACCCATACTTTCGTGGGTCCGGTTGGTTTAACAAGAGATGATTCCTTAATTCTCCATACTTGTTTAATTTTCACACCCTTTCTCTTAAATGGACATTCAAACTTTATAT
Source organism: Malania oleifera (assembly GCF_029873635.1). Classification (NCBI taxonomy): domain Eukaryota; kingdom Viridiplantae; phylum Streptophyta; class Magnoliopsida; order Santalales; family Ximeniaceae; genus Malania; species Malania oleifera. The sequence goes on from NC_080426.1 coordinate 56,494,133, forward strand.
GCCCCTTTTTCTTACATTGATAGCATATGGTGTTGGTGTAAGCATTAAAGGATGTGCTTGAATTATCTTTGAAGGCTTTTGAGAAATAACCCATGTAAAGATTCATTTTCTTTTTATTTTCAATTCCATTAAATCCAATGCCTTCTTTGTTTAGAGACATTCTTTGGGAGCCTACCATTTTGTCAAAGTTTGTTTTTCCTTTTGTAAAGTTATAAATGATCTTTTCTTTATCTTTAATCTAATTTTTAAGATCATTTAACTCTATCTCTTTCTTGTTGTCAACCTTCTTTAGTGATTTTTCTAATTCTAGAGATAGTTTTCTTATCTGATCCTCTAATTCAAAAATATATATATCTTTCTTATATTCTATAAAGGATAGGGATCGAAGGTCTTCTATCATCTTTTCATTCTTGCTTTCTAGTTCTTTAATTTTTAAATATTTTTCATTTTCAGCAAGATTTTTAGTTTCTAACTCTTTTGTCATAGCTTCATTCTTACTTTCTATTTTCTTGATTCTAGAATCCTTTTCTCTTTCCGCACCCTTAAGGAATTCTAACTCTTTCATTATTCCTTCATTCATATTTTTCAATGAAGTATTTTGTTTAGTTACTTTAATTAGCATCTTATGAACTTCAAATAAATCATTTTGAAGTTCTTCATAAGATGGCATGCTCTCATCATCGAATTCATCACTATAAGAAATATTTGAAGATTTAGATGAGGAGCCTTCCTTATTGTCCTAAGCCATAAAGCACGTATAAGCAACCTCTTGGTCACTTGATTCATTCTCTGAACTACTTGTACTCATCATGTCCCAAGTAGTGGCTTTCATGGCCTTGTTCTTTTTCTTCTTAGATTCTTTCTTTAGTAGTGGGCATTCTAGTCTAATATGTCCAGCTTTGTTGCAATTGTAACGCGTAGGAGTTTTATTCTTTGATTTCTTGCTAACTTCTTCTTCTTCATCATCTAATTCAGATTTAGATTTTCTTTTGAATTTATTTTTCCTTCTTAGAATTTTTGCTAGTTTTTTAAATATAAAGGCTACTTCATCTTCATCCATTTCTTCTTCACTACTTGAGTTCTCTTTTGAGGCTTTGAAGACTATTGTGTCTTGGGCTTTGGTTTTTCCACTCTTTTCATTCATTGCCATTTCGTATGTGAGTAAAGAACCTATACACTCATCTAAGGAAATGGTTTTCAGATTTCTTCCTTCCGTTATGGCAGTGGCTTTTGGTTCCCATTTAGGTGGCAGCATTCTAAGAATTTTTCTTATCATCTCATAAGTAGTGTAGGTTTTTCCTAGTGCATTTAGGGAATTGATTATGTGAGTAAACCTAGTAAACATATTAGTTATGGATTCATCCGGGTTTATTTTAAAAGTTTTATATTCACTTATAAGCTTATTGATCCTATTATCCCTAATATCTATAGTGCCTTCATATGTTACTTCTAATTTGTCTCATATCTCCTTAATTGATTTGCAAGCCATTATTCTATTAAATTCAATGGCATCTAAAACACAATATAGAGCATTTATGGCATTAGAATTTACTTGCAATATCTTATAGTCTAAGTTTGTCATATCAATTTTCCCTTTAGGGACTTGTTTTCCATCAACTATCTTAGTGGAAATTTGGTCACCTTCCATAACAACCTTCTATGCTTTCCAATTCATGGTTTGAAGGTATATTTGCATTACCTTTTTCCAAAAAGTATAGTTGTATCCACAAAAGATTGGTTGCCTAGTTGAAGATTGTCCCTCTCCAAAGGGAGCTACGCCTAAGTTAGCCATTAGGATCTATTTATAGCTACTAGTTAAGATTTCCTATAACTCCACTCTGACACCAATTGAAAAGCAAGGTATAGTCCCAAGAGGGGGGGGGGGGTGGATTGGATTTTAAAAATTTCTTTCAATTCCTTTTAAGAATTCTTTAAACTTCTTTTATTTATTTTAACCAAATTCTTGACTTGTTTGTTTAATTTTTCAATCAAACAAGAACTTAGTTTCCTTTATCCAAACAACCACACAATTAAACAACCAATCAATTAAGCGCAATATTCAAATCAAACAACTAATTGATTTGCCAAGTATAAGTTAATTGCAACACTATTAGATTAATAGAAGTATGCAAGATTCAACACTCTTTGGAATACAAACACATTCAAACTTTAAACCATTTAACCATAATATATCAGTATATTAAATTCAACTTTCAGCTTTTGTTGTCAGCCTTGGTTATAAGTTTGAAGCCCTGTAGTAATGGATTTGCTTCTTTAATATGATGTGTAATATGAAATCCACCACTCTTTCCAAAATCCATAATTCAAATAAACTCTTAGTCAATTTTATCTTTGGGATGTTAACCAAGTAACGTACTCCCGTATGGTTTTCGCAAAATATGGTTTAACCAACGTAATCCCTTTCGGTTTCCACAACCCAAATGAAAATTAAATCTTAAGTTTATTTAACTTCCAAATTTGACAAGCTTGGTGTCAAACGAAAGTTAAGAGAAAATCCTACAACTTTCATGTTGAACACTTTTTAAAATAAAGATCTTTTGATAGAGAAAAATGCATCTCAATGCTGCTGTAGAAAAATTAACAGCATTTGGAAAATCCTATTTTTGGTACTTTTCATTCCAAAAATGATTCTAACCTTTTGAAATAATTTTTAACCTTTAAAAAATATTTTTCAAGTATGTTAAAAGGTATCTAGGTCCAATAAATTAACCTAAGAGCTTCATGTATCCATATTGAAGTTATTTGAAGTACTTACATGAAATTTCCTATAGACTCTTTTAAATTTTCAATTTTTGAATTCCTTGAGGTCTTTATGCTTGCTTCATCTTTCTTTAAGCTTTCATCAAGTTCTCTTTAATCCTTGTGCTCTCATGATCTTCAAGTTTTATCTTTAAATCCATTTTTAAATCCATGCTTTAAGCTCCATATTGATCACCCTTCTTTGAAATATAAAAGCTTTCATAAATTCTTTAACCTTGCGTTCATCATTGAGTCCTGAAAATACATCACTTAAATAAAGCATGTTAAGTTCTACTTGTTTGTTAGCATCAAAACAAGATGTTAAGCCTTGTAAGGCCAACAGTTCCCAAACCTGAAAATCATTCAATCATAGGAACTAAATGGGTATTCAGAAATAAAAAAGATGAGAATGGTATAATAATTAGAAACAAAGCTAGACTTGTAGCTAAAGGGTATAACCAAGAAAAAGGGATAGACTATGATGAAACCTTTGCCCCCATAGCTAGAATGGAGGTTATAAGAATGTTGTTAGCTTACGCTTCATACAAAGAATTTAAGTTATACCAAATGGATGTTAAAAGTGCATTCTTAAATGGGTATATTAATGAAGGGGTATATGTTGAACAACCCCCTGGTTTTGAAAATATAGAAAATCTTAATCATGTATTTAGACTAAATAAGGCTTTGTATGGATTAAAATAGGCCCCCAAGGCTTGGTATGAAAGACTTAGTGGATTTATAATTGAGAAGGGGTTTTCAAGAGGAAAGCTTGATAGTACCTTGTTCATTAAAACAAAGAAAGATGACATTCTTTTAATTCAAATCTATGTAGATGATATAATATTTGGTGCTACTAATGAACATCCATATAAAGAATTTGCAAAATGTATGCAAAAAGAATTTGAAATGAGCATGATGGGAGAACTAAACTATTTTCTTGGACTTCAAATTAAACAAGAAAAGAATGAGACTTTTATAAGTCAATCTACATACATAAAAGAAATGATACAAAAATTTGGTATGGAAAATAGTAAACCCATAGGAACACCTATGAGTACCTCTATCATCCTAGACAAAGATGAAAGAGGAAAACTTATAGACCCAAAGTATTATAGAGGTATGATTGGAAGTCTACTATATCTAACTGCTAGTAGACTTGACATAATGTTTAGTGTGTGTATGTGTGCACGCCTTTAATCAGCACCTAAGGAATCACACCTAATGGCTATTAAGAGAATCCTAAGACACTTAATAGGCACTATGGACTTAGGACTATGGTATCATAAGGACACCAATTTTGAAATGATTAGTTATTCGAATACGACTATGCAGGATGTAAAATAGATAGAAAAAGTATAAGTGGCACATGCCACTTCTTAGGAAGATCTTTAGTTTCTTGGTTCTCTAAGAAACAAAACTTCGCGGCTTTGTCAACTCTGGAGGCTAAAGATGTAGCAGCCAAGAGTTGTTGTGCACAAACACTGTACATGAAACAATAATTAAATGATTTTAATTTAAAATACACAACTATACCAATTAAGTGTGATAATACGAGTGGGATAAGCATATCTAAAAATTCAATCTCACACTCAAGAACCAAGCACATGGACATAAGACATCATTTCCTAAGAGATTATGTTCAAAAAGAAGACATCATTCTAGAATTCATCAATACATATGATCAATGGGCCGATATCTTCACTAAACCACTCTTAGAAGATATATTCATAACCATTAGAAGAGAGCTTGGTATACTACATAGTTGAAAAACTAACTAAAAGGACAAAGCCTAAATAAAAATCTATAGTCAATCAACTGACCTAGGGTTTGTCTCTTTGTGTGCTCTAAATATTTTTGGCCTGTACTTTGATTAGTTGTATGACACAACACTTAGTTTGGTTGCTTTCCTCCCCCCCCCCTTTTTTTTAAATAGACTTCATGCTTTTATGATATGCAAAATGCTACATGTGTATGTCTTAAAATTGGTCTCTTGAAATCTTTAAATACGATGCAAAAATACTAATGATTAAAGGCTTACTATATTTTGAATATCTAAGAATAAAGTTTTTAAGCATGATTTAGAAACATGAACTTTGAAATGACTCTTGAACATGTATGCTTATGATGGATCACATGGATAAATGAAATTTGGCATCTATGAGCAGTGCATGATATTAATTGATATTAGTATCCATGGGCACATAACTGATATGAATCAATAAATTGAAGCATGGGATGATAAAAAGCATAATTGGTATCAAATCTAAATGTATTAAATTCAAGGGGAGTATTATAACTCATTGCTTGTAGTATGATTTTTCCCTAATTTTCATGAATTAATGTCAAAATAGGGAAAAGAATGATGAATGACAAATATGACTTTTGAAGTTTTTTTTTTTTGCAAATATGAATGTTGTACAACATATGCCTGATTGTAAATTTAAAATGTCATAACAGATATGCAATATGAATGAAAAAAATGAAATATGCATGACTATTCGACTATCGAAGCACACTATATATATACTATATTGCAATATATTGAGAAGTGTGTGTTTGGTTGAACTTAATCTTTTTTTTTTTATATCTTACTCTTTTTGATTGATGTCAAAAGGGGGAGTAGTATTGAGCAAAAATTGAGCATGCGATTGAAAATTCGAACATGAGATATGTGTCAAAAGAAAGAGGGAGAAGAATTTGATATTGAATGAACTTGAACTTGATTGATGTAATGAGCATGATATTATATGATGAGCATGATATTATATGATATTGAAATTGGTCTTAAAACTACAAATATTGTTAAAATGATGGTTATTGTAAGGGGGAGTAAAATGATGCTTGTTGTAAGGGGGAGTCTTTTTAAGGCTTACTCATATTTTTTTTACTCCTCATTTGTCATCATAAAAAAGGAGAAGATTATTGGCCTTACTGGACTTTTCAATTTTGTTTTGATGATAACAAAATGAAGGATGTTTTAGCATGTGTTGTTGAGTGGTTTTAATTCAGGTCTAAATAAAAGGACACTCATGATTAATCATGGAAGTAAACTGGCGATCAAAGTCAATCAAATGAAAGCTTCACAAAACATTGAAGAAATAGAAGATATATGAAGAGCTTAAAGGCCAAGCAGACCTTGAAGTAAAGACTAAACCTTAAGAGGTTGCAAGACTTAGTGATTAAGGAGATCATGCTTAGAAGGATATTTATAAGTACTTCAAGTCATCACTATTTAGATATGTGAAGCTCCTTAAGATAAAAAAACTTAAAGGCCAGCACTAAAAAAAAAAAAAAAACTCTTGAACATGTTTTTGAAAAGTCATAATTAAGTTTTTCACGTAAACTAGATTTTAAAGAAATCAGAAATAGAAAATATTTGAAAAGAGAGGACTGTCCAGCCGATTGACTAGTGACCCAGTTGAGTGAGTCTGTGACCTAGTTGAGTGAGTCAGCTGATTGACTTTGCAGAGAATTTTTGAATTTTAAACTTGCGGGAAATTTTTCAAAAATCAATTCTATAATTTAATATTTTTTGAAAAATTACATAAATGGAAGATTTTCAAAATTAATTCTATAATTTAATATTTTTTGAAAAGTTACCTAAATGGAAGATTTTAATAAATTAATTCTATAATTTAATATTTTTTTTGAAAAGTTACTTAAATGCTTCATGTTAAATGAGGAAACTTTTCCTTCAAAATGTCTATAAATACATTCCTTGCTAAATGAAGAATACATTCAAGCAATATATGATTTCTATGCTAAAACTCTCCTAAAGCTCATTCTTGATCACACCTTTGCTGGGGGAAAACTTTACAAAATTGCTGGATTAAAAAGAGGTTATGATTCTAAGTTGCATCTAAAATTCTTATATCAATAAAAAAGAAACTTTGGTGACTTTTAAACTTTAACCTTCACATTTTCTATTTAGTTTTGGTTTTGAGTACAATTTGAGATTTAACTTGAAAAACTTGCCCTGTGTTTGAGTATTTTTGTACACAGATATCCATTTTCTTTCTACTTGATCTTTGACGGTTCAAGGTATAGTTGGATCGTTGGACCAAACATAGGTTATAGGTTGGAGAGGTTTCTATTCCTAAAAAAGAGGTTGGTTATTGTAAAGGTTGTTGTTCCACCCGAAAGGAACAAGGTATAGTGAAATCCTTATGTGGTTGACCTAAGGCAAGGATGTAGGCTGCGGTAAGCCGAACCTCGTAAAAAAAGTGATGTCATTCTCTTTCCCTTACTCTCTTTAAATTTCAGAAAAAATATAAACTACGTGAATGTTGTAATTCTTTCAATTATAAAAACAACACATATTGGAAATTAAATAAACCAAAGCCTAATTTGTTCTTGGGCTTGCGGAAACCGAAAGGGAGTACAGTGGTTAATCAATTTTTTTGCAGAAACCGTAAGGGAGTACGTTGATTGGTTAACAACCGAAAACCTATTAGATGAATGTTTATTTTCTGATTTTGAAAAAGGGGTTGGATGTTATTTTAATTTTCAGTTCAAAGGCCAACTACATGACTTGCACATTCATAAAGAGGGTTGCTGAATATTGCAAAGCTAATATTAATTACTTGTATGGTGTTTTTTTTGGCTTGAATAGTTATTCAATTGGTTGTGTATGTTGTGGTTGCGGATTGAATAGTTGAAGTAAGTGTTTTTGTGGATTGCCTAATCAATAAGAATATAAGAAATCTTTAAAGGATTGTAAAAAATCAAGAACTTATAAAGAGACTCTCAAGAATTTTAAATAACCCAATTCACCTCCCCCCTCTTGGGACTACACCTTAGGTTTCATATGCTAAGCAATGAATGTTTGATGCATAGATGCCATTAGTGCACAAAAACACACAAAAAGTCATGAATATGCATGCAACTTATGCTACTTTAGCCAAGACTCATGGAAAAGATCATCATCATTTCATAAAAACTTTGCTTTTTATTAGAAGGGTTCCTTCATACAATATTTCAAATACAAAAGTCCCTGGATGATCTAAGTAGATTTTGGATCAGGATTCATAGGCTTGCCATTGACTATGCAACTCGTGCCTCCTTGAGCTATTCTCGATTTTTGATGTGCTGCATTGACAACATGATGTTGCAAAGCTCGGAACTTGGCTTCCTAGTATTTGTCTTTTGTTACGCATGGTTCAATCTTATCCAACACTTGGTTATATTTTTCTCTCTACTTATCCCACTGAGTCTCCGATTCCCATATATAAAGGGATTTCCTTTCAATTTTAGCTTTGGCATCTTCTAACATCTCAGATTTATGATTAAGTGTTGCTTGAATTGCACGCCTTTTCTTTCTCAGAGCCACTATTTCTCTTTCTGATTGCATGTACTAAGATTTCTTTTGTTTGATTTTTTTTTTGTGATAAAAATAGACTAATTTTTCCTCCCTTTGTTTCATCTGTTGGCTCATCATTACATCTTCTATGACTTTTTCTTCTGCTAAGCGTAGCTCTTCTTGCAATTTCAACGATATATCTTCCATTGGTGATTCAGTATGAGATGCCAGGACTTTCGACATTTTTTTGGCTTGGGGATTCACTCTGTTGGCCAACCATAGTTCATAGTTTCTTTGAGTACCCAAGTCTTGAATGTTTGATTCTATTAGGTACAAATGTGTCCAGGCTATCGTAAACTCTTGAACTTGCTTCTGGTTATCATCGAAAACATACATGAATTGAGAGTCTTCCAATCTGTGCATCATGGGTACAAACTAAATTGCCCTTGTTTGCCTTCTAAACATGAGGAGTGCATAAGCTATTCCCTTTTGAGGGCCTTGTAACCATACCCATGGGAAATTACCACACTTGTATACAACGTTGGAACAACTCATCCATGGTGTTTGCCAAACGAGCCCCCTGCTGACTAGGTGAGGTAGCCTTGCCATCCATTCAAACTTATTGGCATACTTTCCCACTGAATTGTTTCAAACTAAACTAAAGTGATTCTAAGTGTCGAGAAGGTAGTACAAGAAGATCCCTAGGTACATGGTAAGTGACGCATGATCCATACATACAACAGCGGTACACAACACCTCAACCTTGTTCACCTCTTGGTTTGACAGTTATTGAGAGATCAAAAAGTTTAAGCCAAAATTCCATGGATTGGGTTAACTCCTTTTTGCACCTTTTCTACAAATGAAACTATTGCATGGTCAATGGTTCTTAGCTCCTTTGAAAATATAACCAGGTTGTAGATAGCGAGGGCTAGCATATGCAAGTGAGCCTTTTCTTTGTCTTCTTTTTCCATTAGTTCCTTTAAATATTTCCAAGTGATTTTCATATCATATGTATTTTTAATTTTAACCCCAGTAACACCGTGTAATTCTTTCACAAAGGATGCTCTAGCGTGCACATACATCTTGTAGGGTGTTGGTAGCTTGGCTAGATGCAACAACGAGGTATATTCTTTGATGGTTGGAGCCACCCCATCCATGGTAAAGCAACAGTATGAAGGATTTCAGAATTTTACCAGCACTTCAATCACATGCAGGTTCACCGATACATGTAGTAAGAAGCCAATATGCCCGGATAGTTGAGAAAATTTCAAACGGCTCAGAGGTGACTATTGACTTTTTGAGTTTGATCCCTGTTTTGATGTTGGCAAACCACTTATATCTTATGTATGTATTTAGCATGTGAACAGGTACTTAATTCAAATACACATATAAGGGGAAGTGGAAGTCAGGAGAAACTTCAAGCCTATACGATCTGGAGAATTCCATGAAGATAAAAGAGCAAAGGAAAATAAGAAGACTTATTGATTCTATTTGTATTGCATTTAATTTTTATTCTTTAGTCTGTAATAATGCATGCATCTACATGATATGATTAAATGCTCAAATGACCATAGACTAACCCTAAGGCGCCCAACACTATCAAGAAAAATCTTTTTCTTAATAACTAAAAACATACAAAAAAAAGGTTTGAATCATTTAGGGTAAAAAACAAGGCCAAAATTAATTTTTCAAAGACTTCAGTCGACCGGTGTTGCATTTTTAAGCTTAATGAAAAAGCTTTAGTTGACCGACCCCAAATTGAATTGAAATGCTCAGCCGACCGGCCCTGCGTATCTAGCCTCTAATCTAAGCCTTAGTTGACTGAACTTTTAGTTCAAAAATGCCTCGGTCAAATGGCCCTGAAGAAATGGAAGCCAGCCTTGAGCCTGATTGACTGAACCTACGAAGGTTTGGTTTTCGCCTTTGGCTTAGCCAACTGGCGTTGCCCACATCCAACCAAACCCTATTTGAAATTCAAAATTGCTGTGCGTGTTCAGCCGACTGATGCCAGTACCGGTCGACCAAACTTCTTGGGTTGGCTTATTTTTTTAGCCCTTAAACGTTATTAATTTTAATTAATCTTTTTTGAAAATGACCAGCGTGTCCCTCAATGGTCAAGTTCTCTAAAAATCTATAAATACCCCTCTCATAACTCCAATTATCAACTTTGATTAGTCAAAAATTTTCTCTCAGATTTATTTGGGCTTTTATTAATCAAAGTTCCCTCAAACCTATTTTTATTGCAAAAATATTTTCTTTGGGGCAAATATTTTAAAACTCTCTCCAACTCTTTTTCTCTTTATCCATTTCAAAAACTATTTTGAAGAGAGCATTGTTTATGGGCATTCATTTATTTAGCACTTACTCTTACACTTGTTTTGATTTCTAAAAGCTATTTTTGAGAGTAAGCTTAGGGTTTTGCCCATATTATTTCTTTGATAAATACTTTTTTGGGAAAACTCTTAGTAGCTTTTGAATCTTTGCACATCCATTACAAGATTCAAATGCTTATATTTTATTTATTGCAAAAACATTTTTGAGCATAATAGATCAAACATTTGGTTTTTACAAAACTCATCTTGAGGGCAAAACCCTAGGTTCTCTAGTTATTCTTTGAAAAATATTTTTGGGAGAATATTTTTATTAGGGTCCAAATCTTTGAAGTACTTACTATATACATTTTTATTCAAAGATTGAAAATATAATTTTAAGAAAAACACTCTTACTCTCTGAGCTTATTTTATGTCATTAGAGAGTGCATTTTGAGCTTAAACATGTACATCTTTGCTTGTATTTTCAGAAGCATTTTATATGTACAAAAATGTTTTATATAACGGTTGGGTTTAGCCCATTAATTGAACTAAGGAGTCTCTGCCCCGTAAAGGAGATTAGTTGGATTCAGCCCGTAATTGAATAAGGGAGCCTTCGCCTCGTAAAGGAGACCGATTTGGCTCAACCTGGTAATTGAGTTAGGGTATTCCTCACCCCATAAGGAGAGGTGTGTAGGTTGGGCTCAGCCCTGTGAATGTGAGTTGGGGTTTACCTTCCCCCATAAGGAAAGGTTGTAAACAGCTTCTGCTCCACCTATTTAAGTGAGCAGGGATAGTATGCCTAAGGCGAGAACATAGGCTGGTTTGGTTGAACCTCGATAACAAATCGTGTGTCTTGCTCTCTCTCTCTCTCTCTCTCTCTCTCTCTCTCTCTCTCTCTCTCTATTTCATTTAATTGCTACACTTTAAATTCAGTATGTGTATTCTTGTTTATCCATGGATATAATTATTTGCATGCACACATTTATTTTAAATGAGATATGCTTTACATGCGTATGCCTACACACATAGATTAATCACTTTACATACACATCTGAAAAGTAAGGTGTACTCGCAAGAAGGGGGGTGAATTCGTATTTAAAACTTTCTTTATCACTCCTTTTATTAATTCTTTCTTAACTCTTTTTAGTTTCAGCAATCACACATGTAAGGTTTGATTAAATCACAAGTTTAGTCAAGACACAAATTAATTTAAATCTTGTTAGCTTTGGTGTATTCCCAAAAGGGGGGGTGAATTAGAATTTTAAAACTTATTCCTAGGTTAAACCAAATGTTAGCAGAATATCACAACCTAGGGTCAGTCAATGCAATCTCAAATGCACAGATTAATATAATATGCGAAAATTTAAACCATGTGCATCATTCACAATAAAACATACACGTGCAGTAAATAAATTGTAGGAATGTAAAGAACACACACGATATGTTATCGAGGTTTAACCAACTGTGCCTACGTCCCCTCCTCTTGCTTGTAAGCCCGAGGATTCCACTAATGGCTCACTTAACGAGTGGAGTAGCACCGATTACAACCAGGTCAATTAGTACAGGTCTGACCTCAACCTTTACAAACTCTCCTTGCGGGGCGGAGAAGGCCCTAGGTCAAATTCACAGGGCTGACTCCAACTTGATCCTTCCAGGCTAGATCAAACCCCCTTAGGCCATGCCTGGAAATACAACAATATTTTCTCAATAAGATTGGTACAATGATTATGCTTTCATGTAAAGAAAATATGTACCCCAATACGCACAGTATACTCAATCAATCACACATCAACAATGTAGGAAATGTAAGCTCTATGATGTGCATTTTTGTGCAAGTTACACTCAATAAGATATGATCGCTAATATGCTCAAGAGTGTTATAAACAAGCAGTATCTTGGAATCTAAGCAATGCACAGTTCAGTAGCAAATCAATATTCCAAAGATATGAATATGATAATCAAATTGGTTCAATAAGATTTTCCTCAATGAAATACGCACAATACTAGTTTGAAAATGTTTTGCTTGTTTGAAAAATATTGCACAACAAAAACCAAGCTATTGAACTCTTGCAATAATAATGCAAATATCCTAAGCTTACTAGGTTATTGCAACACAAGATTTATAGTAAGGAAAATCTGTGGGATAAACCTAAGCTAAACTCCCCAAAAATAACATCTCAATCACACAAGCACACTGGGAGTATTAGCAATACTTAATATACACTAGCACAACAAATATACTCTCACAATACTAAAATGTATTAAGGGAATTGAAAATTTGAGAGTATTTGGACAAAATGGGGTTTTGAGATAGAGAGGATTTTTGCTAATTATTTTTGGCTAATCTACCTCTAATCCACACAAATGAAACCCTATATATAAGCCAAGACCAAAACATAATTGTTGGGGACTTTATGGGTATTATTAAATATGTTTTAAAACCAATTAGGAAAATTAACCCAGTTTACTTACTGTTAACCCCTGTAAAAATTAATTTAACCCGAGAAGTTCGGGTGCCCGATCTGAGGTTTGGGTGCCCGAATAGACTCAGTTAAAAAAGCATTTTTAAATAGTTCAGTCGTCCGCTTCTAGGTTCAGTTGCTTGAACAAAAGTCAGAAACATTTTTCGCACGGTTCCGGTGCTCAAAACAAAGTTTGGTTAACCGAACTAATAAGTTTGGTTAACCGAACTAATAAGTTTGGTTAACCAAACTAATAAGTTTGGTTGCTCGAGCCCTTTTTGAACTGAAAAGTTCGGGATCCTGAGTTGGTGAAAAGTAACCTTCCAAGGGTTTGGTTGCGTAAGGGCGATATGGTCATTTTATGTTCAGTCACTCGAAGCCTGGTTAAGCTATTGACTTAATTTCCAACAGTTCGGGCGCCCAAGGAGTTTTGAACTCCTAAGGTTTAGTCACTCGACTTCTTGTATACTTACCCTATTTTGTGCAATTTTATTTCAATTCTGTCCTCTAATAATGTAAGTGATTATGGGGACTTTGTGCACAATGTGTAGGAACCTAGGGTCTTTTCAAGTACGCCCAAAAACCTGGCGTTGGTCGATCGAAGGGTGCCCTAAAGTCATTCGGTCCCTATGGTCAAATTGCGATCTTTTTGAGCTTACAAAACCTACATGCATGATATGCAGAGATTATTACAGACCGTATAGCTAGTTACTATTACAGACCCAAATTACAATCATTGATTTGACAATACAAATTAAAGTCTTCAGGGTCTTCACTCTTTAATTTTTCACGTGCCATCAAATGATCAAGCTAATATGAACTTGCACACAAACTTGATAGACATTAAATACCAAAGTATTTGTCATAATCTAAACAGGGACTGACCCATAGGATCAACAAATCTTTATGAATGAACTTGAATTCTTTGCAACTTTCTTAATTCTTCTTTCAACAATCAAAATTAAAACTCAATAAGTCAATGTAATCAAGATAAGCTTTACAATATGAGTTAATATAGGAATTCCACCAAGCTCCAAGATTCTGATTTTGATATTTGATTCAAGTATGGAGCTGATGAATTAATGACCTATATTAATCAATGTACTCTCTTAGAAGGTTTCTGCAAGATTCAATCAATGCACTCCGTTAGAAGGTTTCCGCAATTTTCAATCACAAATTAATTTCCAGTAATTTAAATAAGCATCCACACAATTTATATATACTGAAATTTAAAAGAGACTAGGGAAAAGAGTGGCACCAAGATTTTTACGAGATTTGGCTATACCAGCCTACGTCCTCGCCTTAGGTACACCACCTAAGGATTTCACTATAACACTCCTTTAACCGGGCGGAGTAAACCGTTTACACACTCCTTCAAGTAGGTTGGAGCCCTCCTCTCCAAGTGATACCCCACACTTGGTAATCTAATGATTCAATAATCCTGAACCTAAAAAAAAAACAAACAAACAAGAAAAATTCTTGTGTACGAAGATCACTCTCAAAATAGAGCTGATTAGTACATGTTAAAGCATGGCTAATATACTTCAATTTAATATATCAATAAAGAATTGAATTGAAGCTCATAAAATTTATCGCCGGGATCTTCTTTCTTTGACTGAAAAACTCAGTACATGTGCACAAAGATCAGTGAGAATATATCAGCAAGACTCAATAAAATCTCTGCAAAGAGTGAGCAAGAAAGCTTTTGAAGAATAAGGCTTGATTGCTGAATGTAATTCTTGATTGTATGTAGTCGTATAAATTATTTTAGCTTTCCATGTAATTATAGAGTTAAAAAGCATCTATTTCATGTTCCCCAAGTTTCTTTATGTGTTTTCCAAGTCTTTACAAAGATTGGGGTCTAAGAAATCTAATTTGGAAACTTTTCTTTGCTGTTTAAAATTAGTTGTTATGAAGTTCAATTGACTAAACTTATATAGGCCAGTCGTCTGGACTTTGAATTTCAGCGAAATATCAAAGTCAGAATGGGGTCAATCACCTAGGTTAGTCGACTGGGCCTATTCTGTCTTCTCAAATTAATTCAGCATAAATGTCAGTTGCTCGACCAGAATGGGTCAGTCTCCTAGACAAGCAAAAAATCATGCTTTTATATTGTTTGTTTCTAATAAATTTTGTGAGCTTTTACTTACCAAATTACTTTGAGTCTTTTGAAGATATTTTCTGAGGTTTTTCAAAATTTGGTCTCTAAGTAAATAATTAATCCTAATGAGCTTCAAAACATCCATATTGACTTTTAATTGAAGTACTTATATAAGACTTTAAGACTTAAAAGCATTCTAAGTGCAAGGTCTTCATGTGTGTCTTTTTTCGAGTCAATATTGACCTTGAGCTTCAATATTCTTTAAGCTTGCATCAATTTTGTTTTTCTTTGAACAATTAAGCTTTCATCTAAACACGTCTTTGGAATGTAGACTTTCAATAAAGGCTTGTGATCACCTTGATCTTGAACTTATATGCTTGTTTCCTGGAACATCATCACTTTAACCAAAACATGTTAAATTCCCTTGATTTGTTATCATCAAAATAAGATTAGTAATTCTTTTTAGGCCAACAATCTCCCACTTTCAAATGATGAAAAATAAGGAGCAAAAGTGAGTAAACCTTGATAAGGCTCCCCTTTACAATAAGCACACTTTTAACAATGTTTTGAAAAAAATAATCTTTCATATGATCAAACAGTTCCAGATTCAATTTCAGATTCCATGTAAGTTCACTTTTCAAGATCTATATACCAATCAAGTATCAGTGCATCACATATCATCATATTAGTATTAGCAACATCATATCATGTCTCATATCATCATATCTCATATTCTGTAGTTTAGCTCAATTTTGCTCAAACTTTCTCAACTTTACATTTTATCTCTTCAATTTTGCTATTTATCTATTTAATTTATCTATTTATCTCAATTTTTCTCTCATTTTTGCTCAAACGTTCTCCCCCTTTTGACATCAATCAAAAAAAGAAAAGTAATAAAGTAAAGGCAAATGTAGACACAAAATAAATAATAATATTCATACTCATATTCATACAGAGGTGTACATAGTGTCAAAAAAAATTGGAGATACAAACTAAATAGAAGAAATAAAATTAAAACTGAGATACAAATCAAATACAAAGACAAAACATAGATAACTGAGATACACACGAAAATAGCAACAAAAAGTAATATCAAGCATCATCATCAGTTGTATCATCATCTTCAGTACTTTCATCATCTTATTTCTCTTCCTCATATTCTTCATCTGATGCATCATCACTGGGAGGTGCAGAGCTGATGTCCATAGGATCTATAGTATGTGAAGAACTAGCCTGATGTTGTTCCATACGACTAAGTCACTGGTTAAGTGAGGAACAAGTAGACTGAAGTGAGGCAAATCTCTCCTAAATAGACTAAAATCCTAAACGCATATCACTACTGAAAATAGTGAACTGATGATGGAATGGAATAAACTAAGAAGGAGCTTCAAGCTCGGGTTCTTGTTGCTGATCAAGAGCTAGTCCAACTGCTTGTCTTTGTGGTTATCTTCCTTTCAAAAATGAACCTTGCTCATGTTTCTCGTATCCCATTTATTTCAGGGTTGTGGAGGAGAAAATATTGTATCGAGTTCATTTAATGAACAACTTAGTGGGAGTGGTGACATCAAGGAGAGCAAACAGAAGATTAAGGATACCACCATACAGAAGAGTAACTCATCAGGCTTCCAATTTTGTCCACATCCATTTAAGAATTACACTTGACAAGCCAAGTTTCTTCCCTTTCAATAGACACAACATGACAAAGCAGTCTACGTAGGACATATAGTTATGTGAACCAACTTGGGGCAAAATATTGTACGTGATAATTTTATGAAGAATTTGCGCTTGGAGGTTCAATTGTTTATACAATGGAGGATTTCCAAAATATACGGGTTCTTCAACCATGATTAAGGGTAGGAATTCCTCGGGTGTGAAACCTTGTTCCATAATCGAAGTTTGTGCAAAAATAGGGCACTCAAAGTCACCTTGGCTAATATGGAGAATAAGGGCCAATGTTTGTCGAGTTAGGGCGATTGCCTTTCCCTTAACTTCGGTAGTGAGTACTGATTCTCCTTGCACCATATTCGCATAAATGATCTTTACTAAATTTGGATAGAACCCTTTTGATTAATAGACAAAAAAGTTTTTCCAACCTATCTCCCTAAACATCGGTAGAATATTGGGAAATTCATTTTCAAAGAACAAAGTATCAAGGATTTTACCTAAGATGGGTTCCGTAAAGCGAAGATAATTTCAATATCATTGCTTGGCATGAAGAGCAATGAGCCATCTCTTAATATTTTTGTTATCGTTTCCCGAAGTCACACCATAGTTTGTCGTACTATTTGTTCGTGGCATTTTGATTTTAGAGGAGAATATTTGAATGTTTAAAACCTTAGGAATGGTGGGTAGGTGATGTAGGAGGATGATTTTCTCACTTTGATTGGAGGATTTTGAGGTTTGGAATCAATGGAGATCAATAAGAAAGGAGTTTGAGTGAGTAATGAAATAAGGTTAGTTGACTAGGATCTGAAACGTTACGGTTTTGCATTTAGGAGTATTTAAAGTTCTGTCAGTCCAGTCGCCTAGGGTCCAGAGTTTAGTCACCTGACAATTAGCGAATTTTAATTTTTACAAGTCAGTAGAGTAGCTTGTCAATCGACTGGGGTCATAGGCTAAGTCACCTTCCCTCACCAATCTTTCAAATAAACTCTTTTCACTCATCATGTATCCTTCCTAAACAACTTCCCTACGATGTAATAGGCCAAGTTCTCTTCTTATTGATATAAACCTATCTTCTGGAAGAGGTTTGGTGAAAAATCCGCCCATTGGTCATTTGTATTCACAAATTCAAGTAATACATCTTCTTTTTGCACATGATCTCTTAGAAAATGATGTCTTATGTTTATATGCTTGGTTCTTGAGTGCGATATCAAATTTTTGGAAATATTTATAGCACTTGTATTATCACACTTTATAGGTATAACTGAGTATTCTGAATTAAAGTCTTTTAATTGTTGTTTCATGTAGAGTGTTTGTGCACAACAACTACCTGCTGCCACATACTCAACTTCTGCAGTAGATGAGGCAACCGAATTTTGTTTCTTGGAGAACAAAGACACAAGAGATCATCCTAGAAAGTGACAAGTTTCACTTGTGCTTTTTCTATCAATCTTACATCCAGCATAATCAGCATCCGAATAGCTAATTATATCAAAGTTGGTGCCCTTAGGATACCACATACCTAAGTCAATAGCACCTACCAAGTATCTTAAGACCCTTTTTACAGCCATTTGGTGGGACTCTTTAGAAGCTGATTGAAACCGGGTACACATGCATACACTAAACATGATATCTGGTCTACTAGCTGTCAAATATAATAAACTTCCTATCATTCCTCGATAATATTCCATATCTACTGATTTTTCTTTTTCATCTTTCTCAATGCTTATGGATGTACTCATGGGAGTTCCTATTGGCTTGCTACTTTCCATGTCGAACTTCTTATGCATGTCCCTTATATACTTAGATTGATTTATGAAAGTTCCATTCTTAACTTGCTTAATTTGAAGTCCTAGGAAGTAATTTAATTCTCCTATCATACTCATTTCAAATTCATCTTCCATACATTTTGCAAAATCCTTACATAAATTTTCGTTTGTAGCACTAAATATACTATCATCTACATAGATTTGAATGATGAGCATATCTTCACTTTTAGATTTAATAATGAAACTTAAGGAGATGTCCCAAGAGGGGGGTGAATCGGGTTATTAAAAATTTTAGTTCTTTTTCTGAATTCTTTAACCTTTTGTTGATTTATCAAACACAAAGCAAAAGCTTAGTTATTTATTCAATCCACAAACCAATCAAAACACAAGTAAACAAAACTTAAACAATCAACCAACCAATCAACAACTAAAGTAATCAATGACAAAATACCCAATTAAGATATGGTATTAAGCCCTTTGACAAGTTTCAGCTTTAGTTGCCCTTTGAATATATGTAAGCCCTGTAGTGAATAAAAATTGTTTGCACTCTCTTAACTAAGATCTTCAAAAACGATTAAACAACATACTCCCTTGTGGGTTTCCACAAAAGTATAATCAAAATGTACTTTCTTATATTAAGAGTCTTCTTTATCTCAGTTTTCAACTTTCACCAACCTGCACTTTGCATACACCACACAATTTATATATGCTGAAAAGTAAAGAAAGTAAGGAAAGAGAGTGACACCACGTTTTTTACGAGGTTCAACTTATCCCCAACCTACATCCTTTCCATAGGCCAATACCACCTAAGGATTCAACTATACCATTCCTTTCTAGGGTGGAATAAACCGTTACAAGTGATACCCCATGCTCAGTCACTCCTTCAAAAGGCTAAAGCAATGCCTCTCCAAGCGATACC
Source organism: Malania oleifera (assembly GCF_029873635.1). Taxonomy (NCBI): domain Eukaryota; kingdom Viridiplantae; phylum Streptophyta; class Magnoliopsida; order Santalales; family Ximeniaceae; genus Malania; species Malania oleifera. The sequence goes on from NC_080426.1 coordinate 56,513,417, forward strand.
CCACGCTCAATCACTCCTTCAATAGGCTAGAGAAATGCCTCTCCAAGTGATACCCCACGCTCGGCCTAATGATCTAACAACCTGGAATCGTGAATCACTACAAGCAAACAAGAAATAATCTCTGCGTACAATAACACTCTCACAAAGAGCAAATTAGTACAAGTTAAAACATTATATACTTCAATATTCAAATATCAAATTGAAATAGATTAAAGCTCAAGAAAATTTATCATCGGGATCTTCTCTAGATGAAAATTAGCAACTCGGAAGTATAGAGATCAATGATTGCTTCATCACTTTAGAATTCTCAACAAATCAGTTGTGCAAGAGTGAGACCAAGAGAGAACTTTTAGATAGCAAGATCGCTTTCAGCTTATGAACAGATTTTTCAAATTTGTGGTAAGTTTAATTTGCTAAAACCATGTATTTATAAGCTTTCAAAAGTAATTTCATGTTGTCCAAGATTACTTGGAGTATTTCCTAAGTTTTCATAAATTTTGGGGCACAAGAAACATTTATTTGGATTTTAAAACATTTTTTTAAAAAATAGCTGTTAACAATGTTCAGTAGACTAAAAAGTCGGGCTCAGTCTTCTAAAGTACTTTAAAACTCAGAAAATTTGAACTGGATACAGGGTCAAACAATTGAACTGAAGGGTTCAGCCTTCTGAGGGTGTACTGCCTCTTCTATGTTTTAAGAGGAAAATCTTTATTAGACTGAACTTATTCTTTAGTCTTCTAAAGAAATTCTTTAGTAGACTGAAGTTAAACTTCAGTCGTCGGAGGCAAGTCTTCAGTCTTTTGGACATACACCTTAGTCGACTGGGTAGACCATATTCTTGTTTTTCAGTTTTGTTTTCAAAAGTTCTTTTTGCTCTCTTACTTTGATTATGCAAAAAACATTTTTTGGGTTTTGAAATAAGGTCTCCAAGTCCATAATTACCCCTAAAGAGCTTTCAACATATTTCCATAAGATATTTAAACATGAAATACTTACATCAAGACTTCTTAAGACGTTCACATTCTAAGCACTTAAGTCTTCATGCTTGTCTTCCATCTTGTCTTCATGCTTCAATATGCTTTAAGCTTTTAGCAGGTTCTCTTTAACATTCATGCTCTCATGATCTTCAAGATTTATTACATCAACTTTGAATCCAGGCCTTTTAAGCTTTATTTGATCATCTTTTTTTTGGAGTATAGCTTTCAATGAACCTTGTGAGCACTTGACCTTGTATTCACATACTTGAGTCCTAAAATATCATCACTTAACCAAATATGTTAAGTTCCTCTGATTTGTTATCATTAAAATAAGATTTTAAGCCTTGTAAAGCTAACAATCTCCCCCTTTTTGATGATGACAAATAATGAGCAAAAAATTGAGTAAGCCTTAAAAAAACTCCCCCTTACAATAAGCATCAACTTAACAACATTTGCAATATCAAGACCAAGTTCAATATTAATTTCAATATCATGCTCATATATCAAAATCACATAATTCAAGATCAAGTACTTTCATAGTTGAGCCAATATATCAACTTAAGTATGCAGTATCATGTTAAATTTTTGCCATAATTGAGCTAATATATCAACTTAAGTATGCAGTATTATGCTCAATTTTTGTCCAAAATTTCTCCCCCTTTTGACATCAATCAAAAAGAGTAAGATATTAAGAAAAAACTTATAAATACTAAGACAATGAGCAACCATAAGCAAAAGTATAGATCTAGTGAAGGCTCAAAACAGAGACTTTGTATTCAATCATGCATAATAAGATTAACAAAAAGTCTCTAAGTTGCATGAAAAAAAAAAAATACAAAAAATTGTATATCATAATTTTCAATGATTTCCATAAATCATGATATCTTTTTTTTAACAAATTCATGCTTTCATTCGTGAATTGTAAACTATGTATTCATAAAGATACTAATTGTGCTTTTAAATTTATCATGCCATGTTTCAAATATTAATTTATTTCATGTTAGTGCTCATGGATACCAATATCAAGAATAACACCAATCTCATATCAATATCATAACATGCTCATGTTTATTTTGTTCACATTCAAATTTTGCTAAACTTTCTCCCTCTTTTTATATCAACAAGGAGATAAACCAAAATAAAGGTACTAAGGACCAAAACAAATTTCACATTTAGATTGTAATACAAAGGTCCATAAGCCAACATATATTTCAACATGTTTATCCATTAGTCAATCATGCAAGAGATATATAATGTGATCCATCATTAGTATGTAAACTAATATAGTCAAGAATTAATTTCATACTCATGTATCATATCAAGATTCATGCTTCATAATCATGCTCAATAATTTCATACTTAAATTTGCAATGTATAGTTAGCCATAAATCATCAATATAAGTCAAGTCAATATCATGTCTTTGGCAATATCAAGATATCATACATGTCAGCATTTTAGCATAGTCATAGCTCAGTATTTAATTCATATTATCATATCATTAGTATCTCACCGCATATGCATATTAGAATATCAACATTTAACCGCATATGCATATTAGAATATCAACATTTAGCATGTAAGTATGTAGCATATCAACATATCATATAAGCACAAAGCACATTTGTGCATTGTGCTACAATTTTGCTCAAATTGTTCTCATGTTGCGCAAGTATCTTTCATTCTTAAATATCTCTCATTTTGCTTAACTACCTCTCATTTTACTCAAATATCTTTTCTTGATCAAACTACTCATGTAATGAGCTCAATTTTCTTTAGATTTTCTTTCTTTTGATTTCATATGAATTCCAAAATTCATATTGCTTTCCATATCTTAATACTTTCTAAGTTAAAGCCTTGTACAAATCATCCTATGATTTTGGCCAACAATGCCATTTTTATTTTTTTATTTGTCTCAATGTTATAGTCGTTAATAGTTCCCGTGACCTCAGAAGACTAAAGATTTAAATCAGTCTTTTGAAGATTTTTAAAATCAGGAAACTGAACAGGCAGTAACACCTCAGTCATCTAAGGTCCAGGTTCAGTCGTCTACGCCTTTAGTGCTATAGTATTCAGTCGTTTGAGCTTACAAGCTTAGTTGTTTGAAGCCTATAAATTTTCAAAAATCTTTCTATTCTTATCCTGAAGCTTTCCTAATTTATTTCCCTACTATGCTTCATCAAATTATTTGGCTTCGGCCATCATTTTAGCATTCCCTTTTGAGACATATAGCTTCCTTGTTCTTTGAAGATAAGCCATGTTCAATTAAGGTTCGCTTGATTTGAGGCTACCAATGATATTTTGTAATTATCTCATAAGCTCTTCTTTATTTTAACTAGTTCATTATCCTTGTATGGAATTGAATTAAGTAGTTTTCTTAATTTTTAAAAAGAACAACTAATCCTAATATCTTTGGAGTTCTTAGTTTGTGAACTAGGCTTTTTATCTAGATACCCATACTTTCTTGGGTCCGGATGGTTTGGAAGAAGTTGATTCTTTTATTTTCCAAACTTGTCTAATCTTCACATCTTTCATCTTTAATAGAAATTCAAACTTTATATGTCCCTTCTTCTTACATAAGAAGCATGTAGTGAGTATAAGCATTAGAGGAGGGGCTAGCATAGTCTTTGGAGGCTTTCATAAAGTACCCCATATAGAGGTTCTTATTCCTTGTATTTTCAACTCCATTGAACCCTATGCCTTCTTTATTCAAAGACATTCTTTGTACACCAATCATTCTATCAAAGTTCTCTTTTCCTCTAGTTAAATTGTAAATTATTTTAGCTTGATCCTCATTTTTCCTCTTAAAATCACTGATTCTTGAGTCTAGAGTATTTTTACCCTTTTCTTGCAGCTTTTCTTGGTTTTGAGACATCTTGGAAATTTTATTTTCTAGTTTAGAAATATATAGGCCTTTTTATTTATCCATAGAAGTTTTGGACTTTAAATCTTCTAGTTCTTTTATCACCTTGTCATTCTTGCTTTCTAGTCTATTGATTTTTAATTTTTTTTCTCTTTCAGCAAGTCTTAGAGATTCCAACTCTTTCATTACACCTTCATTCTTATTTTTCAATGATGTATATGTTTTAGTCACATTAATTGAGATCTTATACACTTTGAATAATTCATTTTGAAGTTCTTCATAAGAAGACATACTTTCATCAATATATTCTTCTGCTGAGTCATCACAAGAATTATTAAAAGATTTGGATGAGGAGCTTTCCTCATCATCCCATGCCATAAAGCAAGTGACCTCTTGGTCACTTAATTCATTGTCTGAACTACTTGTACTAATATTATCCTATTTCATTGCCCTTTTCTTTCTCTTCTTAGAATTTTTCTTAATTTGTGGACAACTTGATTTTATATATCCAACTTTCTTACAATTATAGCATGTTGGAGGTTCAGCTTTTGTTTTCTTTTTACTGATTTCCTTTTCTTCTTCTTCATCTGATTTTGAGTTTCAGATTTTTTTTGTAAATTTATTCTTCCTTTTAAGAATTTTTGCAAGTTTCTTGGAAATGAAGGTGTTGACCTAATAGGTTACACCCAGTTTTGATCATGACAAATACTTTTGGTACTGATGGTTGTACTAAGGCTTGCATGTATGTTAACCTTATGTGTGTACTCGAACCAAATGATATATCATGATGGCGTGTGGTGTTCGTGCCAAAGAATGAAGAAATTTGCATTGCAATTTGTACTTTTTCTATTCATCTTCTTCATTTTGAGATGTAAATTTAATTATGAATTGTACACCTATTGCTTGTAATAATTTGCATCATGTATGATAGGTAGGTATGCTCAAATTAACCCTAGATGGACTTTAGAAACCTACACATAATGCACATAGTCCCTAACATCACATATTATATTAGGGAAGTTAAATGAAGCCAAATTGGACTTAATTGAAAAATATTGTGAGTGGTTAGGAGACCGAGCATATGGAATTGAAAACGTCTCGGGTGACCGAACCGTGGACAAGTCAACATGTTGACTTGTGTTCGGTAGACCGAATCATTTTGAAACGTATCTTCCTTGATCATCTGAACCCATGTCAGAGTACTTTTCACCAACCCCGGTGCCCGAACCTTTATATTCATTTTGGCCTTGAGCGACTGAACTTGTGAGTTCGGTTAACCGAATTGTACTTCGAGCACCCAAACAACAGTCTTTTGAGGAATTGCCTCTATTCAACCAACCAAAATATTCTTCAGGCAACTAAACCTCAAAATGACTTGTTTGGCTTTGAGTCTGTTCGAGCACCCGAACCTTGGACCTGGCACCCGAAACTCTCAGGTTGAATTAATTTAAACCAAGTTAAAATGGGGTTAACTGGGTTAATTTTTCTAATCTTTCATTAAATATTTCCAATAATTCCCATTGGGTCCCTAACGGTCATAAATCCTCCCTTGCCTATATATACATGTTCATTTGCAATAATTAGCAAAGATTAGCAAATTGATTAGGGCCCAAATTCTCTCAAAATCAAAAATCCCTTTTTAGCCTATACTACTCCCAAACACTCTAGAACTTCATTTTCCTTGATCTTTCAAGTGTTTTGAGTATATTTTGAGTGCTTATGCTTAATCATCATTTGCTCATACTCTCATTTGCTATGTTGATTGTTTGATTTTTGTTGAGAGTAAAGCTTTAAGTTCTCCCATCAATTTTATTTGATAAATCTTGTGTGGGAAGACTTAGTGGCTTGTGGTTCTTGCATTATCATTGCAAGTTACCTTAGCCTCTATTTTTGTGTGCAAAAATCATTTTCAAAGCTTTCATTCAAACATCCATTGTGCTTAGTACATTGAGAACATCTTATTAACGTTGTTTGAATTATCTAGCTAGTATATTTGAAACCTTGATCTAATACTATGATATTCAAATATTGTGTTTCAAATCTTGCTTTGATATACACTCTTATGCTTGATAGACTATAGACATAACCTTGAGTGCTGATTGCACACGTAAAGCACCGAGCTTATAGTTCATACATTATTGGTGTGCATTGATTATACTGTACGTAGTGGTACTTATCTACTTGTGTAAGAAGCGTTTATTTGTATGAAAGTTTCATTTTGATTGTATTCCAAGTGTGGGCCTGAAAGGGGAGACTAGCCCTATTGAATGGTCTCGGATTGGCTTAGACCTGATTAGGAAAGCTAGGTACACCATCCTGGTAAGGTGTAGGTTAAGGTCAACCCCGTTAATTGACCTGGTTGTAAATGGTGCCGTTCCACCTATTAAGTGAGTATTAGTGGAATCCTTGGGCTTGCGAGATAGAGGCGGGGACGTAGGCACAGTTGGCCGAACCCTGATATCATATCGTGCATGTTCTTTATATTTCCGCAAATTTATTTTCCACACTTTTATTTTTAGCACATGCATGTTGTATGCTTGATTCATTATGTGTAGTATATATATTGATTGGGTTTATAATTGCATAGACAGACCCTAGGTTGTGTAATACTGCTAATTTGGATAAATCTAGGTAGGATAAAATTTTAAATACCCAATTCACCTCCCCCCCCCCTCTTGGGAATACACCAAAGCTAATAATTGGTATCAGAGCCTCATAGCATTAAATTAAATGTTTTTTCTAAAGATCGAGATGGCTCAAATTGGTGCATCCCCATTCGGAGAGGGACAATCACCTTCCAGTTCTTCATTGTTCTGTGGTGTTGATTACACCGCATGGAAAATTAAAATGAGCATATTTATAAGATCAATGGATTGAAGGGCCTGGCAGGTGATTGTCAAAGGAATATGTATGCCTATAAAAGAAAATGATACTATTATGATGCATGCAAATTCACATGCCATGGATTTATTATACTGTGATTTAGAGATTGATATTTTTCATGAGATCATGGCTTGTGCTAGCGCTAAGGAAATCTAGGAACAACTCGAAAAGAAATATGGAGAGACCCAGAAGGAGGAAGAGACCACCACTTCTAAAGTATCAAGTTCTAATGTTCAATATATGGTAAATTATAGGGTGATTACATTAACTGAAAAGGAGGTCTATGATTTTCACTCTATCTCATTCATGATTCTTATGTCAAATGTTGTGTTGTATATAATGCTGAATCATCTGTTGAATATTGTGATAGTTCTGTTTTTTATGCACTTGATGATTCTCATGTTGAATATTGGAATATATCATGTAATGAATCATCCGATTGCCCTAGTGATAATAGAGTGCTATTAGATCATGCAATAATCTATGTGATGCATATTGTGATGACTCTTGTGTCAAATCCCATGATGTATTGTATGATGAGTCATTTATTGGTTCTAATGATAATATTGTATGCATTGATTCATATGAATGTTATAGTGATAAATTTTGTGATGAATCATGTATTGAATCTTACAATGAAAGCATGCCCTCACATACAACACTAGAAAATGAATCATTTAAAATGCATAAGATTCTAGTTGGGATGTCTAAGAAGAAAACCCTTTTAAAAAATGAGAGTAATAGGTTGGCAAAGCAATTCGAAAAATTAAAAGAGTATCATGCCATCCTTGAAAATAAAAAGGTCAAGATGATCTTGAAAATCATCTACTTAGAGAAAGAGATAAATGATTATTCTCATATAACACTCGAAATTAAAAACGAAAAGAATAATCACAATGAATCCTTAAGAATTAAAAGAATAAATTTTTCAGAAACGGTTCATGGTTAGTTCATCAAACCCATAATCATGCTACGTCAAGTTAAAATGGAAGAGGCTTAGATAAGAAAATGAATTGGGTAATCATGAAGGGAAACCCTATAGGACTTAAGGAAAAATGGATTCAAATTGAAATTATCTTCTAGTTAATCTTTCCTTAGTTTCTAAGTTTAGGGGTTGTGATGATTGTAGGATGAGGAAGTGATTCGGGGTTAAAATATATAAACCTAGTATCTACATCCACTTCCAATTGGACATGGCATCTTTGCTCTGTAATTAATTTCAAATGCTTAACCCATGCTTAAATATAATACTTTAAGTTGAGCTATTGTTGTCCATTGCACTAGATTGAGTGTTAAGGATCCATCTTATATCATTTATCACTATACCCTAAACTCATTTTTGAATATGAAAAGCCTAAATCAAAATCAAGTCATCACTCTAGGCTTAAAGCACTATTGATCATAAATGACTAATATATATTGAGTGCTTTTTTTAATAGTTATAACCAAATTAGAGGCATCCACGAGAGAATTGGTCCCTTTGAATTTAAATTGTAAATCCTTTAATTTCGGTTTAATCCCTCCATAGGAAATCTTTACCAAACCAAGATCATATCAGGTCTAGATTCATCATTTCCTTGGTTTGTATCCTTATCCCAAATTGTGATAATATCTAAAGGATACTTTACAATCAACAAAGAGCATTGTTCACAACATTCACGTATCCTATCTGCTCTTTGCCCAAGCCTGGACATGATTACCATCACAAAAATATTTTGAAAAAAGTCCTGTCTATCCCAAATACTCTTCTGTACCCGTTAGTGATTTAAATTTTCAAAGAGTATTTATTTATCTTCCCCTCACAAGTTCTCAAATCATTAACTCATATCCTTAGAGCTTTATATACTTAGAGATAGGTTGAATGGCTAATATGATCATCTAGGTCTCAATCTAGATGAATGTATAAAATTCAAGTAGACCTATGCATGTGCAATTTTAAGTCAAAAGCCATTCTATCTTGGGCCTCTCTCACGTATTGAGATTCATAAGAAAAGAAGCAGACATAGGCTCAGTACACTTAAAAAAATATTCATTGTGACTTTTTGGCCCAATAAGCCTAAAGCATTCATGCCAAGTCTAAATCCATTGAAAATAATAGGAACCTTGGCTAAAATATTTGGAGATGGAAAAGGCATAAAATGAATAAGTGCATAACTCAGGGGGAGCATTTCTTTTCAAAATTTCATGACTCTTTTGAAGGCTCTCATTTTTATATTTCCATAAGCCTTTATGAAAAGCAACACAATTAAATTTATAACTATCCATTGTTGTTCATTGTTCATCTTATATCTTGATGGATAGTGATTTGTGATTATCTAGTATCGTGAACTATTATTGAATATACTGTTTGATAATACTGGATTGCATGGAACTCCATCTGCAAGGCTGTTGTAGAAACATATTTACTTGCATGCTTGTATAGAATGCCAACTGCATGGCTGATCCAGTATGTTGTGTATTGCATGTTGGTAGTACAAGTAGGTTCTCACATACTCAAACTGAATTATTTTGAATTGATTACTTGAATCTATCAGGTCTTGGTGCATAAAAATTTAGGAAACGTTCAATTTACAGTTGGCATGTTGCCGAATTTTTTGTAGACATTTTCCCAAAAATGTTAAAATATTTTTCAAAATTGAAAATATATGTGCATGTAAAATTTGGTTTTGGATTTTAAAATATCTGCACTTAGCTCACTTTAAAACTTAAATCTTTTAGAGCTGCTTGTGGATATATATTTGAATGCTTTGAAATTGGTAGGTTTTTATGAGATTAGTCATATTTTCAAACAAAATGCTGCCGAAATTTTTTCAAAATCACTACACATATTCTATATCTTTTCTAAGTGTTGAATATCTTAAAACTTGAGTTGTGCTTTCTTGCACTGTGCTTAAGATAATTTTAAAGAAAATGCACATTTTTAGGGGGAGCCACTTCACTTTAAATCATACAGCACTGAGAAAATTAAATGTATTTTATACTCTAATTCTATATCTTGTGGAAATGCATTAATAAGTGGTAAATGTGCACGTTTGTAAACTTTTAATTTGCATCATTTTTAGAAAAAGCTTGGTATCATTTTTTTTTTTTTTTTATAACTAGTGGCTTCTAACAATTGGTAGCATATTTTTCTACCATGTAGTTGTAACAAATGGTATCAATCCCGCATATCTTTTCTTGTTTTATATCTTAAGGGAATGCATAATTTTTGCTAGCAAGAAAAACTCAAAAATGATTATGATAGATTAAATTTTGAAATCTTTTTGAAAGGATGAGTGAAATCTAAATGTAAAATTAATCTTCATCCTTACATAATCATCAATTGGGGGAGAATAGGAAATCTAGGTTGCTAAATTTTTTGTACTGCATGATAATATTAGCCTTTGATTTATGTACTATTTGAGTTGATTGATTGAAATGTTCTATATATTGTTGATTGAAACTCAAATCTAGTCACTTAGATACAAAGTTATGATTGGGAATGGTTTACTTTCAAACGGCATGCTGCCAAATTTTTTCAGAAATCCTCCCAATATACCTTTTGTATCTAAATGATGTTTTTTGCCTTCATGATTGATTGCTTAGCCCTTTTTGCTGTTGCCAAAAGGGGGAGAAGAGGCAAAAATGGGTACATTGATAAATTTAAAATTTAATTACCCATTGACAAATTATTTAAATTAAGCTTTAATTATATTTATGCATAAAGTCAGGGGGAGCCTTTCTTGGCTATACCCACTTTTGCATAAAGTATTTATCATCATCAAAAAAGGGGAGATTGTGTTAGTTTTGGTGTATTCCCAAGATGGGGGGGGGGGGGATTTGGTATTTAAAAATTTTCTCCTAGGTTAATCTATTCAGAAACAGTATTTACACAACATAGGGCCTGTCTATGTAATTTCCAAATGGGCAAATAAATATGATGTGGAAATTAAATCATACGCATCATTCCCATCATAACATACACGTGCAGTAAATATAAAATATAGAATTATAAATAGACACATGATAGGTTATCGGGGTTCGGCCAACTGTGCCTACGTCCTCGCCTTGGCTTACAAGCACAAGGATTACCACTATAATTTCTCACTTAATGGGTGGAGCGACACCTAAACAATCAGATCAATTAGCACATGGACTAACCTCAACCTTTACAACCAGGTCAATTAACACAGGGCTAACCTCAACCTACACAATCCTTACCAGGCTAGATTACCACCCCTTTAGGCCACGCCTGGAAACACTCATATTTTACAGTCAGATGGTATAGAAAAAGGGCTTTTACATAAAGCAAATATGTGCCCAAATGTGCACGTTAACATACACATCAATAACATGGATATAGTGTAAGCACAGTGATGCTAGTTTTGTGCAATCAACACTCAATGTAATATAATCAGTAAGATGCTCAAGAGTGTTCAACACAAGCAATATCTTGGAATCTAAACAAGGTATTTCAATAACACATCAATATTCCAAGTATACTAATTAGATAATCAAACTAGTTCAAAAGAGTTTTCCTCAATGAAAGATGCACAACACTAGTTTGAAAAGTACTTGCTTGTTTGAAAAATCTTCGCACAACAAAAAATCAAGCTACTAGACACTTGCAACAAAGATGCAAATATCCTAAGCTTACTTGGTTTATCCCCACACAAAATTTATAATATGCAAATCTGTGAGATAAACCTAAGCTAAACTCCCCAGAAAAATGATCTCAATCACACAAAAAAGTGGGAGTTTTTAGCAAAGTATATCAATCACAATCACACAAGAAGAACTCTCACAATCTTATAATTTATCAAATGAATGAAAGTTTGAGAGTATTTGGCCGAAAGATGTATTTTCAAAAGAGATGATATTTTGGCTAATCACTTTGCTAATCTGGCCCTAATCTTGCAAATGGACTCATATTTATAGCCAGGGGTAAAAATATAACCATTTGGGATATAATGGAAATAATTAAAAAAGTCCCAAATGATTAAAATGCAATTTGTCCCAATTAACCCTATTTTACCACGGTTAAATTAATTTCAACCGGATGAGGTTCGGGTGGCTGAACCTAAGTTCGGTCGCCCGACCAGACACATGCTAAAAAGGTCTTTAAGAATGTTCGGCCACCTAGATAAAGCTTCAGCAGCCCAAATCAAAGTCAGAAACATTTCTGCGTACATTCTGATGCCCGGTCCTAGGTTCGGTGGCCTGAATCCATGTATTCGGTCGCCCGGGGTCCTTTTTGAACTAAATTGCTCGGTAGCCCGAGCTTGTGGGATGTCCCTTTCGAAGGGTTTGGACGCTCGGGGAAGATATGTTTGTTATAGATTGGTCACCTGAGAGCCCTGGTCAACTGTTGACTTGTCAATAGTTCTTGCTCCCGAAGAGTTTTGAACTTTAGGGGTTCGGTCGCCCGAGCTCTCTCAGCATACTGATAATTGTTCAATTTGAGGCACAATTTTAACACTCCTTTATATTATATGATATATGTGTGAGTGTTGGGACCTAAGGTTTTACTAGGGTCTTTTCAAGGGCTGTTTTGAGATAGTCCCAAAAATCTGGCATCAAGGTCGACCGAAGGGTGCCCTAAAGTCATTCAGCCCCTATAGTCATTCTATGGTCATTTTGAGCTTACCGTATATCCAATATACATGATGTGTAGGTAAGGTAAATACAAACCACATCCTAAGTTACTATTATAGACCCATATTACAAACATAGAATTTACAATTACAAATTAAAAGTCTTCAGGGTCTTCTAGTTGCTTCTAGTGCCCTTCCTAGGGATATTCATTTAAGCCTGCACAAACACATGACAATCATCAAATACTAGCATTTGTCATTATCAGTTTTAATATGACAAATACTCTTGATACTGATGGTTGCACTAAGGCTTGCATGCAGGTTCACCTTACGCGTGTACTCGAACCAAATGATATATCATGATGGCGTGTGGTGTTCGTGCCAAAGAATGAAGGAATTTGTGTTGTAATTTGTATTTTTTATTCATCTTCTTCATTCTAGGATGTAAATTTAGTTATTGATTGTACACCTATGGCTTGTAATAATTTGCATCATGCATGATAGGTAGGTGTGCTCAAATTGACCCTAGATGGACTTTAGGAACCTACACGTAGTGCATATAGTCCCCAACATCATTTATTATATCAGGAAAATTAAATGAATCCAAATTGGACTTAATTGATAAATATTGTGAGAGGTTGGTAGACCGAGCTTGGGGCGTTGAAAATGCCTAGGGCGATCGAACCGTGGACAAGTCAACATGTTGACTTGTATTCGAAAGACCAAACCATATTTGAACGTATCTTCCTCGGTCAGTTGAACCCGTGTCAGAGTATTTTTCACCAACCCGGGAGCCCAAACCTTTGCATTCATTTTGGCCTCGGGCGACTGAACTTCTGAGTTCGGTTAACCAATTTATACTCTAGGCACCCAAACTGTGGTGTTTTGAGGAATCGCCTCTGTTCGGCCAACCGAAATATATTTCAGGTGACTGAACCTCAAAATGACCTATTTGGCTTTGAGTATGTTCGGGCACCTGAACTTTGGAACGGGCACTCGAAACTCTTGGATTGAATTAATTTAAAGTAAGTTAAAATGGGGTTAACTAGGTTAATTTTTCTAATCTTTCATTGAACATTTCTAATAATTCCCATTGGGTCCCCAATGGTCGTAAATCCTCCTTTGCCTATATATACATGTTCATTTTCAATAATTAGCAAGAATTAGCAAATTGATTAGGGCCAAAATTCTCTCAAAATCAAAAATCCCTTCTTAGCCTATACTACTCCCAAACACTCTAGAACTTCATTTTCTTTGATCTTTCAAGTGTTGTGAGTATATTTTGAGTGCTTGTGCTTAATCCTTATTTCTCATACTCTCATTTGCTATGTTGATTGTTTGATTTTTGTTGAGAGTAAAACTTTAAGTTCTTCCATCAAATTTATTTGATAAATCTTGTGTGGGAAGACTTAGTGGCTTGTGGTTCTTGCATTGTCATTGCAAGTTACTTTAGCCTCTATTTTTGTGTGCAAAAATCATTTTCAAAGCTTTCATTCAAACATCCATTGTGCTTAACACATTGAGAACATCTTATTAACATTGTTTGAATCATCTAGCTAGCATATTTGAAACCTTGATCTGATACTGTGATATTCAAATATTGTGTTTCAAATCTTTCTTTGATATACACTCTTGTGCTTGACAGACTATAGACATAACCTTCAGTGTTGATTGCACATGTAGAGCACCGAGCTTATAGTTCATACATTATTGGTGTGCATTGATTGTACTGTGCGTAGTGGTACTTATCTACTTGTATAAGAAGCGTTTAATTGTACGAAAATTTCATATTGATTGTATTCCTAACGTGAGCTTAAAGAGAGAGACTAGCCCTGTTGAATAGTCCCGGATTGGCTTAGACATGATTAGGAAAGTTATATGCACTATCCTAGTAAGGTGTAGGTTAAGGTCAGCCCCGTTAATTGACCTAGTTGTAAACGGTGCCGCTCCACCCTTTAAGTTAGCATTAGTTGAATCCTCAGGCTTGTGAGTTAGAGGTGGGGACGTAGGCACAATTGGCCAAACCTCGATAACATATCGTGCGTGTTCTTTATATTTTCGCAAATTTATTTTTCACACTTTTATTTTCAGCATATGTATATTGTATGCTTGATTCATTATATGTAGCACATGTGTTGATTGGGTTTATAATTGAATAGACAGACCCTAGGTTGCGTAATACTGCTGATTTGGATAAACCTAGATAAGACAAAATTTTAAATACCCAATTCACTCCCATCTTAGGAATACACCAAAGTTAACAGAAGGCTATTTCATTTTCATCCATCTCTTCTTCATCTTGATTACTAGAGTTTTCATTTAATGCTTTAAAAGTAATGAATTCTTGAGCTTTAGATTTTCCACTTCTTTCATTAATAGCTTATACGTGAGAAGGGATCCTATGAATTCATCTAGGGATGTAGTTTTTAGATTTCTTCCTTCCATAATTGTTGTACCTTTAGGTTCCCATATTGGAGGATATCCTCTAAGAATTTTCCGGATAATTTCATAAGTTGAGTAATTTTTCCCTAAAGCATTGAGGGAGTTTATTATGTAAGTAAACCTAGTATACATATTTGTTATGGTTTCATCTGAGTTCATCTTAAAAGCCTCATACTTTCTTATGAACATGTCGATTCTTCTATCTCTAACATCTATAGTTCCTTCATAGGTTACTTCTAGCTTGTCCCACATGTCATGACCCTATTAAACTCATTAACATCTAAGGCACAATATAGTGCATTCATGACACTAGAGTTTACTTGCATCATTTTGTAATCATTGTCGGTCAAGTCTTTTTCTTCTTTAGGAATTTCTTTGCCATCTACGATTTTAGTAGGAATGTAGTTACCATGTGTGATAACCTTCTATGCTTTCCAATACATGGTTTGAATATATATCCTCACTCTTTGTTTCCAAATAGTATAGTTTATACCACAAAAGATGGGAGGCCTAGTTAAGGTTTGACCCTCTCCAAAGGGAGCTACTCCTAGGTGTTCCAAATAGATCTTTATATAGCTACTGATTAAGATTTGCTATAACCCCGCTCTGATACCAATTGAAAGTCACGGAGATGTCCCAAGAGAGGGGGTGAATTGGGTTATTAAAATTTTAGTTCTTTTTTATGAATTATTTAACCTCTTGTTGATTTATCAAACACACAGCAAAAGCTTAGTTATTTATTCAATCCACAAACCAATCACAACACAAGTAACCAACCAATCAACAACTAAAGTAATCAATCACAAAATACCCAATTAAGATATGGTATTCAGCTATTTGACAAGTTTCAGCTTTTGTTGCCCTATAAATATATGTAAGCCCTGTAGTGAATGAAAATTGTTTGCACTCTCTTAACTAAGATTTCCGCAAATGATTAAACAACGTACTCCCTTGTGGGGTTTCCACAAAAGTTTAATCAAAATGTACTTTCTTATATTAAGATTCTTCTTTATCTCAGTTTTCAACTTTTTAACAACCTACACTTTGCATACACCACACAATTTATATATGTTGAAAAGTAAAGAGAGTAAGGAAAGAGAGGGATACCACGTTTTTTACGAGATTCGGCTTATCCCCAGCCTACATCCTCACCTTAGGCCAATACCACGTAAGGATTCCACTATACCATTCCTTTCCAGGTGGAACAAACCATTACAATCGATACCCCACACTCAATCACTCCTTTAATAGGCTAGAGCAACGCCTCTCCAAACGATACCCCACGCTCAGTCACTCCTTCAATAGGCTAGAGCAAAGCCTCACCAAGCGATACCCCATGCTTGATCCAACGATCCAACAACCTGGAATCGTCAATCACTACAAGGGAACAAGAAATAATCTCTGCATACAATAACACTCTCATAAAGAGGAGATTAGTACAAGTTAAAACACTATATACTTCAATATTCAAATATCAAATTGAAATAGATTGAAGTTCAAGAGAATTTATCACTGGGATCTTCTCTAGATGAGAATTAGCAACTCAGAAGTATAGACATCAGAGAAGGTTGCTTCAACACTTTAGAATTCTTAGCAAATTGGTTGTGCAAGAGTGAGACCAAGAGAGAACTTTTAGAGAGCAAGATGGCTTTCAGCTTATGAACATATTTTTCAATTTCTTGGTAAGTTTAATTTTATAAAATCATGTATTTATAGGCTTTCAAAAGTAATTTCGTGTTACCCAAGATTACTTGGAGTATTTCCCAAGTTTTCATAAATTTTGGGGCACAGGAAACCTTTATTAGGATTTTAAAACATTTTTAAAAAATAGTCGTTAACAGTGTTCAGTAGATTGAAGTGTCGGGTTCAGTTATCTGAAGTACTTTAAAATTTAGAAAATTTTAACTAGATATAGGGTCAGATGATTGAACTGAAGGATTCAGTCTTTTGAGGGTGTACTGCCTTCTCTGTGTTTAAATAGGAAAATCTTCAACAGACTGAACTTATTGTTCAATCTTCTAAACAAATTCTTTAGTAGACTGAAGTTAAACTTCAGTCGTCTAAGGCAACTCTTCAATCTTCTTGACGTACACCTCAGTCGTCTGGGTAGACCATATTCTGGTTTTTCAAAAGTTATTTTTGCTCTCTTGCTTTGATTACTTATAAAACATTTTCTAGGTTTGATATAAGGTATCTAAGTCCATAATTACCCCTAAAGAGCTTTCAATATATTTCCATAAGACATTTAAACATGAAGTACTTACATCAAGACTTCTTAAGACTTTGACATTCTAAGCACTTAAGTCTCCGTGCTTGTCTTCCATCTTATCTTCAAGCTTCAATATACTTTAAGCTTTTAGCAAGCTCTCTTTAACATTCATGCTCTTATCATCTTTGAATCCATGCCTTTTAAGCTTCATTTGATCATCTTTCTTTGGAGTATAAGCTTTCAATGATCCTTGTGAGCACTTGACCTTGTATTCATATACTTGAGTCCTAAAATATCATCACTTAACCAAATATGTTAAGTTCCTCTAATTTACTATCATCAAAACAAGATTTTAAGCCTTGTAAGGCCAAAAAATAAATAATGTGCCATCTACCTTTCCTTTAGAAAATCCCTTTTCAGGTAAAAATCCCTTTAACCTCTCATACCAAGTTCTAATGGCTTGTTTCAACCGATATAAAGTTTTTGTTAACCTAAACACATGATCAGGGTTATCCTCAAATCCTGGAGGTTGTGCCACATAGACTTCTTTATGTATGAATCCATTTAAGAATGTACTTTTTTACATCCAGTTGGTATAGTTTAAATTCTTTGTGGGATGCATAAGCTAACAACATTCTTATAGCTTCCATTCTAGCTAAAAGTCTCATCACAATCTTTTCCTTCTTCTTGGTTATATCCTTGAGCCACTAGTCTAACTTTATTTCTTACTACAACTCCATTTTCATCCTTTTTATTCCTAAATACCCATCTTGTTCCAATTATTGAATGATCATAAGGTCTAGGAACTAAAGTCCATACTTTATTTCTTTCAAATTGATTTAATTCTTCTTGCGTAGCAATTATCCAAGAATAATCATTTAAAGCTTCTTCAATGTTCTTATGTTCTTCTTGAGATAGGAATGCATAATGATTGCATATATTTTTTGATGAAGATCTAGTGGATACACCACATGAAGGTTCTCCTATAATATGATCTTTTGGATGATTCCTTACAAATATACATTCTCTAGGTAGTTTAGAAATTTCTAAAGATTTATTATTTGGAGCTGGTTTATTTTTCTCATCATTTACTTCTTTTATTTCTAAGTCTTCTAACTTTTGTATTGTTTCCTTTTCTTCGCCATTTATTATTTTAGTGAATGAATTTTCCTTATCAAAAGTTACATGTATTGATTCTATAATTGTGAGAGTTCTTTTATTGTAAATTCCAAATGCCTTGCTTTTTAATGCATATCCTAAGAATGTTCCTTTGTCTGATTTTGCATCGAATTTTCCTAAGTCATCTTTATCATTCAATACAAAGCACTTGCACCCAAATACATGAATATAAGAAATACTAGGCCTTCTTCCTTTCCATAGTTCAAAGGGGGTTTTATTTAAACTTGATCTTATGGAAACTCTATTCATTATGTAGCATGCGGTGTTTACCGCTTCAGCCCAAAAGTATTTAGGTAGCTTATGTTCATTGAGCATGACCCCAACTGTTTCTTGAAGAGATCTATTCTTTCTTTCTACAACTCCATTTTGTTGGGGAGTTCAAGGTGCTAAAAAAAAAATGATTTATTCCATGTTCATTACAAAAATTTTCAACTTCTTTACTGTTAAACTCTTTTCCTTGATCACTCATCATATTTAAAATACCATATCTTTTTTCATTTTGAATTCTTTTGCACAAGTTTATTAACATTTCACATGCTTCGTCTTTGGAGGCTAAGAAAGGTACCCAGGTAAACCTAGAGTAGTCATCAACTATGACAAAAGCATATTGCTTTCTTCCTATACTTTGTATCCTAGTAGGGTCAAATAAGTCTAAATGAATAAGTTCTAAAGGTCTACTAGTTGAAATGTGTTTCTTCTTTTTAAAACTTGTCTTGGCTTGCTTTCCAAGTTGGCAAGCATCACACATTTTGTCTTTTATGAATTTTATGTTAGGTAAATCTTTGACTAACTTCTTTTTAGATAATTTGGATAATAGATCCATACTTGCATGTCCTAATCTTCTATGTCATAGCCAACTGGCTTCATGCATGACTGCTAAGCATGTGACCTCTTAAGAAACTAGATTTTCAAGATTTATATAATATACATTATTAACTCTATAAGCAGTGAATATAACATCATGTTTTTTCTGGATTTTCAACTATGCATTTGTCTTCTTTAAAGATTATGTTAAATCCCTTATCACTTAACTGGCTTATACTTAATAAGTTGTGTTTTAATCCTTCTACTAACAACACATTATGAATGGTTAAGGAAGGTTCTTTGCCTATTTTTCTAATTCCAATAATTTTACCTTTAACGTTATCGCCGTGGGTGACATTCCCTCCATATTTTTGCATTAGGGTGGTGAATTTTGTTTTATCCCCAATCATATGTCTTGAACATCCACTATCCAAGTACCACTTGTCCTTTAATGGAGTGGTATTAAAGCACACCTACAAGAATGATTTAAGGTGTTACTTTTGGTACCCAAGCCTTCTTAATCCTTTTTAAGTCATGTTTATTTTTAGTGTTGATTTTCCATTTATTCTTAATTTTGACATATTTCTTTTTAAGTGGACATTCAAATTTAATATGTCCCTTTTTCTTACACAAGAAGCATGCAATGTGTTCATAAGAATTTGTAGAAGATGTGTTTGCATAGCGTTTTGATTCCTTTACGAACTATCCCATGTATAAGTTCTTTTTCTGTTTACTTTCAATTCCATTGAATCCAATTCCTTCTTTGTCACAAATCATCTTTTGATGTCCAACCATTTTCTCAAAATTTTCTTTTCCTCTAGTAAAATTGTAGATTATTTTTTCTTTATCCTCAACTTTACTTTTAAAGTTACTTATTTCTAAGTCCTTCTTACTTTCACCATTCACTTGTAATTTTACTAAATCTTGAAACATCTCATTTATTTTCTTTATAAGATCATCAATATGTGAGTCTTTTTCTTTTTCAATAGATATTGATATTGAGGTTTCTAGTTGAATTTATAACTTTTCATTTTGTTCTTTCAAGGCTATGTTTCTTTTAGTTACTTTTATGAAACTATTGTGTAAAGCAAATAGTTCATCTTGAATTTCTTTATATAAAGGCATGCTATCACACGGATTACTACAAGATTTATCACTAGATCCTTCAGATGAACTAGTGTAGGAGTTCACCTCAGCATCTCTTGCCATGAACCAAATATTTGCCACTTCTTGATCACTTGATTCATCCTCTAATTCACTTGAGCTTGTATCATCCCATGTAGCTTTCATTGTCTTCTTCTTCTTCTTTCCCAACTTTCTTACAATTATAACAAGTAAGGGGTTCATTTTTAGTTTCCTTTTTACTTGTTTCCCCTTTGTTAGATTTTGAACTTTTTAACTTTCGAGGGAACTTCTTATTCTTTTTGAAAAACTTTCAAAGTATTTTAGTGATGAAGGCTATATCATCATCATTTAATTCATTGTCTTCTTCATCTTCACTAGAGCTTTGTTTAGTAGGTTTAAGGGCTATTGATTTCTTATTCTTGTTATTTTCAAAATTTCTTTCATTTATAACCATCTTATATGTGAGGAGCGAACCTATCAATTCATCTAGGGAAGTATTTTTCAAGTTTCTTCCTTCTGTTATAGCAGTTACCTTTGGTTCCCATATTGAAGGAAGTCCTCTAAGGATTTTTCGAATCGTCTCATAGGTTGAGTAATTTTTCCCTAAAGCATTGAGAGAGTTTATTATATGAGTGAACCTAGTGTACATACTAGTAATAGTTTCATCTGGATTCATCCTAAAGGCCTCATACTCGCTTATGAGCATGTCAATTCTACTATCTCTAACACCAATCGTTCCTTCATAGGTTACCTCTAAATTATCCTATATTTCTTTGACTGATTTACATGACATGACCCTATTGAATTCATTGGCGTCAAGAGCACAATATAATGCATTCATAGCACTTGAGTTTACTTATAAAATCTTATGGTCATTGTTGGTCATCTCTTTTTCCTCTTTAGGTATTTCTTTGCCATCCACAATTTTAGTGGGGATAAGGTCACCCTTTGTGACAACTTTTCATGCTTTCCAATCTATAGTTTGTAAGTAAATTCTCATTCTTTGTTTCTAAAAGGAATAGTTTACATCATAGAAAATAGGCGGTCTAGATGAGGATTGACCTTCAGCAAAGGGAGATACACCTAGGTGTGCCATAGAGATCTTTATATAGCTGCTAATTTAAGATTTTTTGTAACCCTGCTCTGATACCAATTGAAAAGTAAGGTGTACTCCCAAGAGGGAGGTGAATTGGGATTTAAAACTTTCTTTGCGACTTATTTTATTAATTCTTTCTTAACTCTTTTTAGTTTCAGCAATCACACATGTAAGGCTTGATTTTAAATCATAAGTTCAGCCAAGACACAATTTAATTTAAATCTTTATAAATGAACTTGAATGTTTTGCAACTTTCTTAATGCTTCTTTCAACAATCAAAATTAAAACTCAATAAGTCAATGTAGTCAAGATAAGCTTCACAATATGAATTATTATAGAAATTATAGCAAGCTCCAAGATTCTGATTTTGATATTTGATTCAAGTATGTAGCTGATGAATAAATAACCTATATTAATCAACATACTCCCTTAGAAGGTTTCCACAAGATTCGATCAATGTACTCCCTTAAAAGGGTTCCAAAATTCTCAATCACAAATTAATTTCCAGCAATTTAAAAAAACATCCACGCAGTTTATATATGCAAAAATTTAAAAGAGAATAGGGAAGAAAGTGGTCCCAAGATTTTTACGAGGTTTGGCTATACCCACCTATGTCCTCGCCTTAGGTACACCACCTAAGGATTTCACTATACCACTCCTTTAACCGGATGGAGCAACCGTTTACACACTCCTTCAAGTAGGTTGGAGCCCTTCTCCCCAAGCGATACCCCATGCTTGGTAATCCAATGATTCAACAATCCCGAACCATAAAAAAAAAAAACAAAAAAATTCTTATTTACGAAGATCACCCTCAAAATAGAGTTGATTAGTGCAAGTTAAAGCACATCTAATATACTTCAATTTAATATATTAATAAAAAATTGAATTGAAGCTCAGAAAATTTATCATTGGGATCTTCTTTCTTTGATTGAAAAACTCAGTATATGTGTGCGAAGATCGGTGAGAATAGATCAACAAGACTCAATAAAATATCAGCAAAGGGTGAGCAAGAAAGCTTTTGAATAATAAGGCTTGGTTTTTGAATGTAATTCTTGATTGTATGTAGTTGTATAAATTCTTTTGGCTTTCCATGTATTTATAGAGTTAAAAAACATATATTTTGTGTTCCCTAAGTTTCTTTGAGTGTTTCCCAAGATTTTACAAGGATTGGGATCCAAAAAATCTAATTTGGAAACTTTTCTTTGCTGTTTAAAAATAGTTGTTACAAAGTTTAGTCAACTGGAATTATTAGGGTCAGTCGCCTGGACTTTGAATTTCAGCGAATATCAAAGTCAGAATGGGGTCAGTCGCTTGGGTTAGTCGACTGGGCCTATTTTTACTTCTCAAATTAATTCAGCATAAATGTGAGTTGACTGACGAAAATGGGTCAGTTGCCTGGACAGGAAAACATTCATGCTTTTATATTGTTTGTTTCCAATAACTTTTGTGAGCTTTTACTTATCGAATTACTTTGAGTCTTTTGAAGATATTTTCTAGGATTTTTCAAACTATGGTCTCTAAGTCAATAATTAATCCTAATGAGCTTCAAAGCATCTATATTGACTTTTAATTGAAGTACTAACATAAGACTTTAAGACTTAAAAACACTTTCAATAAAGGCTTTTGATCACCTTGATCTTGTGCTTATATGCTTGTTTCCTAAAACATCATCACTTTAACCAAAACATGTTAAATTCCCTTGATTTATTGTCATCAAAATAAGATTCGTAAGCCTTGTTAGGCCAACAACAGCTATATTTGAATGGGATATGGTTTGTGGTAAATTGGAAAAATGTTTAAATTGGCCGAAATATTTTTAAATCTCCAATTCACCCCCTCCCCCTCTTGGGATCACACCAATTACATCAGTGACCACCCCTTCCAAATGATTTTCAATTCCTTCAATGAATTAGACCGAGTGTTTATGTTGACCTGTTCTAATAACTCGATCACAAATTCTTTGCTCACGCTATCACCCCATTGACTTTGCTGATTCTTGGAGTATGACTGCACCGTAGATTCCTTTTCATGAGTGACTACCGTGTTTTCAATGAATGACTCAGATCTTTTCCAGAATCTTGGCTAAGTAAGATGTATGCCTACGTGGATGAAAGATGTTAGTCATACCATTATACATTTTGAAGTAATATGTACAAAGATAAAGTCGCATGGAGAAGGATGAGGCTTGTGTCCCAACCTAATTAGGTATATTCATTTGACAAGGTTTTTCAAAGATCTATCCTAAGTGAGATCTTGTGGTCAAGTATGTGTGGTTAAGCTCTAACCGTTGTTGACAATAGGTTCTTAGCCTAAACCCTATCCTTACCCAAAGGGTTTGGACAAAGTTCAAACTAAGCGGAGTGGTTCCCGAGTCCCCATAAGCCCTACCACGTGGGCACGAATGGTATTACACTCCTTTCTAGTCCTAGTAGGTGAAGCCCGGGTATAAGGCACATGAAAGTGTGTGAATTCATAAGTATAGCCTAATCCTGCTACCCCACATGCAATAGTCAGACATAATTTAAAAAATTTAAAATACAAGCTATCAAACAAATAATAATACACTATTCACAATATGTTCAAAGAAGCATTCAAATATTCACAAGTATGTCATATTCACCTGGAAGGGTGTGATTAAAGGGATATTAAATTTGAATGCGAGATAATTAACAATTAATTGCTGGCTTGACTCTCTAAAATCCCTAGTGGAGTCGCCAAGTTGTCTCGACGTCCTCGGGAGCAAGGGTGCCCTGAGGTGGGCGAAATAAAAATGATTTGAGTATTTTTAGAAAAATTGGATGTTGGAGTCGCCACTAATCTTTTGAAGTGTGGTTAGAACATGTGATTACCACCCAATTAAGGATAGAATCAGTTTGTATTACCAAAGTAGGATTTAGGAGTTTGTTTACGTGAGAGGAAGTTATTAGCACCCCCTACACACCATTTTTATGAACGGTACCTAATTAATTAAAAATTACCCCAAATTAAATTTGATAGTCTTTTATTTTACCCCCTTTGAAAAATTACAAAATTATCATTGTACATGCAACAAATTGGCCACACAAATATTCACATGATGTATTTAATATAAATATTCCCTCAAAACTAATGTACGTAAGGCTAAAAAAGTTTGCACCCCCTTTTGAAATCATAAGGATTAAAAATCGAGAAAGTATCTTTTGAAAATAAACTCCTAGATTTATTTTGAAAATTTATAGAAATTTTCTAAATATTAAATAATATTTTCCAAATTTTTCTGGGAGGTTTATGTAATCATTCAGGATTAAAAAAAAATGTAAAAATAATAATTTCCAAACCTCAAAAATATTTTTTTGATTTTTCTATGATTTTTTTGAATTTTTTTTTGTGATTTTTCCATATTTTTCCTATATTTTTAATCAAATAAATAATATAATACAATAATAAATAAAGAAAATAATAATAACGAGTTTAAAATCATTCATAGGGTCAACCAGTTCATGGAGAACCAGACCGGATCAACTGGTCTGGGCTACGTGTCACCTTTCGAGTGGAGATACGTTGCGTACGCGGTTACTCAAGCTTGCAGGGAATGATGTCGTGATGATGTCGAGAGGCCAAACATCAGCTAGCAAGAGGGGTTAGAGGGAGTGACCCAGATGGACGACGTGGTATGATCTCGTCTATTACAAAGAAACACACATCGAACGATTGACATAAGGCCGCGTAACTCATGAAGGTGTTGAAGATACGGAGCCACATGTCATGCGCCTGTGGTTTCCAGACCGAGCGTATAAAATGTCCATTTTTGCATTGAGGCCATTTTCTCTCTTCCCTTTGCAGAAGCTCTCTTTCTCTCCCCCCCCCCCCCCCGCTCCTTCGAGCAAACCCCTCTGAAACCCTAATGTCTTACTCTATCTTTTCTCTGATCTGAAGCCCAAACACTCCTCTCCACTCTCTAAAACTCTCTTTCCTCTTTCCTTTTCTCGAATAATCTGAAACCTAGGTTCGAATCTTCATGTACAACAAACCTTTTTTCTCTTTTTTCCTTCTTTCTCAGCAATTCACCCCAAAACACTAATCTCCTCTTCCCTGAACCCCTCTCTGCTTCCTCTCCCTTCCTCTAAAATTCTCCATTCTCTTTCTCTCTCTCTCTCTCTCTCTCTCTCTCTCTCTCTCTCTCTCTCTCACAAAAGCTCTCCGTTCTTTTTTTCTTAGAAACATTCTTTATCTCTCTCTCTCTCTCTCTCTCTCTCTCTCTCTCTCTCTCTCTCTCTCTCTCTCTTTCTATGTTTCCCCAAACAATATGAAACCCTAGGGTTTTAGATCTTCATATTATACCCTATTGAAACCCTCTATTCTTTCAAAATCAGAAACCCTAAACCCTGATTTATGGTCCTTTCACTCAGTTTAAACTATTACCACAGTTGGTTCGTCTTTACGATGGCAAACGGGTGAACACCCAAGGGTGCTTAAAGCAGTGGAGATCGATACAAAGCCTAGGAGAAGGTCCGACCGAAGATACATCAGCTAAGTATTTCTGCCTACACTCGGTTCTTCTTTTTTCTAAAATCTACTGTTGCCTTGGGTAAATGTGTGTGATTATGCGTATGCTTTGGCATCCTGGTTGCATGTTGTTCGAGCACTGGCTGTGTTCTAGGGTTTCAAGTTTGAAAGTTAGGTTTAGAAACGAGTTGACTCATCCGAACCCTAACTCGGTGAGTTGATACAGGGTTGACTCGCACAAGTCAACCCGGGGGCTTGTGTGGACTCAGAAGTACTCCTGGTGGGCCTGGACTGATGGGTTTAAGGCTTTGAAAAAATTTTGTGGACGTCTCTCTTATGAAAAAATAGGCTTTGGGTAAAAAGGGTTAACGTGCCTAGTTTTTGAAAAGGGTTCGTGGGCTTTGTTTTCAAAAAAGGCTTGTGGGCTTGGTTTAAAAAAAAAAATTATAGGCTCGAGTTTGAAACAAATGTTTATGGGCTCAGGTTTTGAAAATGGCAAATGGGCTTGAGGTTTAAAAAAGGTTAGTGGGCTTGGGTAATTTAAATGGTAGGTGGCCTTGGTTTTTTTTAAAAAAAAAAAAAAAAATGGTTCATGGGCTTTTGAGTTTTAAAATGTGTAGGTCTCCAAGGTTTTAAAATAAATGATTTTGGGTTTTCAAAAGGTTAATAGGCCTGGTTTTAAAAATGTCTAGGCTTTAGGGAGGTTTAAAACATATTGGGCTTGGGAGGTCTTAAAACTGCAGAGGGGCTTGGTTTTCTTTTAAACTAATGGGCTTGGCTTCTTCAAGGTAGATGGATTTCGAGCTTCTTTTTAAATGGGATTTTGGTTTCTTATTCGGTTGGGCTAATTTGGGTTTAGTCCAGGGTCAGGTTCAGCTCTAGGTTCAATGCTAGGTTTGAAGGAACCTGGTTTGGGTCTCGATTCAGGTTGGGCTTAGCTGGGGTTTTGTTCGGAGGGATCTGGTTTAGCTTCAGTTTAGAGGGGTTTCAATGGTCGGGGTTCAGTTCTAGCACTCAGAGTCTCACATACATTTCAATGAATAGGTTCAAAACATGAAGGAAAGTCTATAGTCTTTACCTCTAGGCTTCCTCTCCTTCAATCTTCTTTTCCTTCAAGTGAATCAGTGGGGAGATCTATCTAAGGTGTCTTTCTAGGTTCTGAATGTAGGCACTATGGAGTGCCTTCTTAACATGGGATTGTCAGGAACTGGTGGTTTGTGCCTCTTAAAGGACTAGCTCCTACTCTCGAGAGCCTTTGCAGAATTGCTGCAACTTTTTGGAACTTCTCTCAATTTTTTCCTCCTTCTATTAATACTACTTCTCACTTGCTCAATTACCTAGTTAGCTGCACAATCGTCAATGTCAATTGCTCTCTTCTCCTCTTTTATAATTCTCTGGTCCCCTCTAATGGTATCCTTCTCTAATTGCATCTTTTTTTCTCCCCGTTCATCGCCCCCTCTAATTGCTCTCCTCTCCTCCTTTTGTAGGTCTATGCAAGACTCCCTATTTATAGGGAGTCTAGGCAGGATCTTTGGTGCTTGATTGCCTGCCTTCCAGCAGAAACAAAAATTTGTTCCCTTATTCCCAAGCAGCGGGTGGAGGGAATATTTCAATTGTTTGCAATCTCTTTATTGCGCACGTGTTTTTTTTTTCCTGAATTTCATTTAACAGCTCTAACTTTCTGATTCTCTCTCCAATTCTATTGGATAGGACCCCGAGATGACTTGGAATATGCTCGCGAGCTCGGAAGTCTTTGATTTGATTTTTATTTCCCTGTATTTCAATATTTCCTATACTTTATTTGTATTTCCTTTGTATTTCTTTTTTACGTATTTCTCTGTATTTAGTATTTCAACATTTCCCATTCCATACCTAGGGCACGTGCCCCCCTTTAATAAAATGTATTATTTCAAGCATGTCCAAGCTTTCACTTATGTATGAAACAAGTAGGAATTAAAAGGTTCAGTTAACCAATTAATTTTAACCACACAAATGATTTTTAATCATTCCTTACTTCATTTAAATTTTCATGAAATAAATGGTTGGGAACAATTATGAACATGTTCAACTAAATCAATTGCAACCTGGTTAGCTTATAAATTACAGTCAATTAATGGTAAATCATCTCAACCTTCAAAATCGAAACTAAGTTGATTCAGAATCTCTGTTCCATAATTAAAGTGACTTGGTAAAAATTAGGGTGTCTACAAACATTTTTTAAGATAAGGAGTGATTGATTGATAAAATCGCTTATCAATGAGATGGAAGAAACATAAAGGGAATTTTTCTACTATGGACACCTTTCAGTATTTTGGGATTACCTTTTCTAGAAAACTCCAAATGGGACATTCTTGGTATTAAGAGAAAGCTAAGACAAAATCCCACAATTTTCATGTTGAACATTTTTTAAGATGAGAATGGATTGATTGAGAAAACTGTTCATCAATTCGATGGAAGAAACATGAGATGGGTTTTGAAAAACTTATTTTGGAGTTTTTCATTCCAAAAATGATTTTTGCCCTTTTTTGATTTTAAAACCATTTTAAACCTTTTGGTATAAGTTTAACTTTTTAAATAAAAAGGTTTTCGTGAAAAACTTGGGATCCTAAGGTCAATCTAAGGTCAAGTATGAGCTTTAATTTAAATCATGATATGCATGCACAAATTAAACTTATAATTATTAAAACTGAAAAATAAATAAGTCTTCAAACTTTGCTCTCCTGAATTCCCATGGAATATGCTATAAGTATGAACATTGAAGTACTTTCATGGCTTCCATTTTGCATTATCATCTGTGCATACTGAAACATAAATCTGTTCAAATACTCAAGGCACACAGATGAGATATTGTGATTTGTCATAATCAAAATGGGATAGGATTCAAAAATTTAACAATCTCTCCCTTTTAATGATGACAAACACAGGAGCAAAAATTAGGCTCGCCTGACAAGGCTCCCCCTTATAATATGCATAATTTCAAAAAATATATTCAATAAAGTTCAAGCATATGCAAATATGAAGACTTTAGAAATTTCAAGTTGAGCATTTGAGATCAGTTTAGTTTAATGTGTAGTTTACGTTGAAGCTGATTTAAAAAATATTAAGTTAACCACATTTATCATTTTCCATTTTGTAATTAACAAAAGGGCAAGAGGATGCAAATTATATTATAGTTTTGCTCCAAATACTTCTCCCCCTTTTTTTCCATTAGTAAAAGGGCTAACTAATTTCTTCTATGATAAGAAGACCATTTAAAAATAAAGCTCTTGAAATTTAAAATTTCATGACACATAATTGATTTTAGGAACATTACAAAAGCACATGTCATGAATGCATTTAAGCTTACAAATTTTGAAGCAAGAGAACAAAATATTATCTATTAAAAGTTCATATCTTGCCATAAAGATTAAAAAAGTTTCCCTTTGGATATTATCAATAAGTATTGGGAATTATGCTTGTTGAAAGAGAAACTTTAAAGATCATGCAAGATTTATTTTTCTGGTACACGTTTAAGAACAAAATATTTTAACCAGTAAAATACACCCATATAGATCCAAAAAATATCAGAATAATTTAAAACAGAGATCATATGGCAAATTTGAAGACATTGTGGCTAGCAATATATGTTTAATTCAAGATTTTCAAGAGAATCATCAAACTTTAATGCACATGCCACAATACAACTCAATATAGATCTAAGCCACACACAAAAAAAATTCGGTGAGCACAAAAATATAACTTTATGTTCAAAAGCTCCCCATTTTGATTTGAATCCTAGCATAGATGCTGTTAACTACTTATGTTGATACTAATTGTGAAAATTCATTGAGAATTTAAATAGTATAAGCAACGAATTTAAAAAAAAAATAAAATTACTCGATAAAGATTAAACCATTTTATCAACCAGTAAAATCCTTATAGAATACACATGCATCAGAAAATTTGAAATTAAGTCCTATAATGACGTTCATACATCCCAAGAACAATCCATATCAAATTATAGATCCATAAAAGTAGGATATAATGTTCATGGTTTTTATAAAAGCTTAGGACTCAAAAAAAAAAAATAATGATGCATATGAATCCACAAGAATGCTAAAATAAAACTCTATTTTATTTTCTAATAATGGGGATTAGCTCCCCTGTATATTTGCATGCACGCATGAATGCATTTTCAAACAAGGATGATGTTCAATTTTCACACATTCATCATATATTCATACTTCAAATAGGTTCCAGCATGCAACAAATATAAATCATTTAGCACAAATACACTGCATATTGCATTTCAATTCAACATACGATAGTCAATCAAGGCTATACTTCAAAAAATTATACAATAGCTATGTAGTTGGGGTTTAGTATGAAGATGACACAACTCAAAAAAGAGCGTGTGAAATGAAAAACTACCCCAATTGTTATGCATATTCCCTAGTTTACGGACTTTAATCATGACATGTGATATTGAATTTAAAATAATATAATTAACCATTTGGGTCTTACATGAAGTTCATAACCCAAGGATTTGGACCAAATGGTGTCCATGAACTAGAATTTCCTAGGATTAAAACACGTGCATGATTCAGTGCATTCTAGGAAAACTCAAAGAATTACCAGGATTGTACATGTTTTCAATTATCCATCATTTAAGAGTCAACATGCAACAACCTAAATCCACTACCAACATGCAATTCTCAAGTCTGCATCAGCCATACAAATGATATTCAAATCAAGCATGCAGTTCAGTAGCTCAATAACAGTTCACACTATAAAAAAAATGATAAACTATCCATTAGATAATATATTCATGAAGCAAGAATGGATAGTAGGAGATTCTCATAAAAGCATATATCACATGTTGACTCTATGAGTCTAATCCTATTTTGATAATGACAAATCACTTGGTATTTGATCTGTGCATTGAGAGTGTGAACAGGAACATTATTTAGCATGCATAGAAGTTAAGGAAGTCATGGAAACCATGAGGATTAAAGAATATACAACTAGGCACAATCCATGGAACTAAAAGAGTAGAAGAATGGATATGCAAGCGTCAAATTCAAGATAGTCATGGGAATGGGTATTTAGTTTTCATTGTATTTGCATAATTTATATGATATAGCTAAAAGCTCAAAATCATACCTTAGACTGACCTTAGGACACACGCATATCATGAAGAATTTATTTAAAAGAGTCTAAATTAAACTGAATTTTGGAGGCAAATTTTTAGAGGCCTCATCGACAAACCCAATGGCCTCGTTGATGAAAGCATGAAGGCCACTTGGCAACAAACACTGTGTTCTCGTCGATGAGAAAAAACCAAGAGCACAAAAATTTCAGACAGGTCTCTCGTCGACGAACTCATGTTCACGTTGACGAACGAGTGTTGAACACTCATTGATGAAGGTGTCCTCTTGTCGACGAATGTCGGGCGCAAAACTTTGGTTCAATGGGGATACGCGTGGAATTTCATCCATATAAAATGATCCAATGGCTAGGATTAAACCTAGGATCGAGGACACATATAAAATTAACCTAAGAACCCCAGTGACTCACTTTTTGAACATATCTTGAGAGCGTTAAACGAAAGTTCTTTACGGGCCTGCATTCCAACTGCTATACATCAACTTTTGGGCATTCTCATTCAAGAGTCAAGAGCTTTCACTCATATCGTACTGCAACGTTTCATTCATTTTGAGGTTTGAGGTTTGGTAAAAGTATTTTACACATTTGAATCTTATTTTTGTTTTCCATTGACTCATAAAATTTATATATATATATATAAATATATAAATATATATATATACATATATTACTTGGGAACAAAAATAACAATCTGAATATTTTATTCACTGATTGAATATACATACTTGAGAAAAAAATTTTTTTGATTGAACTAAACTCTTTGAGATATTCTTGAATATATTTATCGTTCTAAGATTGACTACTACAAAAACTATTTGATTGCTCAATTTTAGAGTGTTTTAAATATATATGTGTGAAAAATCTTTGGAATATTTCAAGTCATATTTTTATTCAAAGAGTTAATCTTGCAAATTACTTGATAGTTGGAACCTAGATATGAGTCCTACTAAACATTATTTTTACAAGGATCATATCTTGATTTTCCTACACCAAGTGGATTAGTTTGAAACCCTAAAATCTCCAAAGTGTTTATTTATAAGAAATTAATTTCTTAAAAATATTATCTTGAAGGTAATTTTATGAAGCATATCATACATATAACGATTTTATCGTTACATACATACTAAGCTTCAAGTTTTATCATATGAATATGTGTTAGGGATTTCTCTTGTACTCACCAGCTTGTGTAGAAGCATTTTTGAGTTTTTGCAGAATAGTTATATTGTAATCACAGTTTGGGTTGTGAACCGGGTTTGAGGAAAAAGTTGTATCTCTTGTAAGCAGTGGATTAAGAGGAAGTTGTACCTCTTGTAAGTAGCGGATTGTAAAAGGAGCTCCATCCTGGTTAAAGGAGCAGGGATTTAGTGGAATCCTTGAGTGGGTTGCTCAAGATGAGGATGTAGGCCGGGTTGGCTGAATCTCGTAAAAATTGTGTTTGCCTTCTCTTTTCTCTTACTTCTTGTAATTTCCGCAACGCATTTCATTACCTATCTTACCCGTGTGTATGTTGAATAACCTTACAAGCACTTGGTAATTAATTGGGTATAATTGAATATAAAATTATTGGATTGAATTAATTTCAAGCCCTCGTGATTGTTTGTGTTAAATCTTAAGATAGGGACTGATTGATGAAGTAAAGTTAAATATTTTCAAAATACCCCAATTCACTCCCCTCTTGGGATTACACCTAAATTCACATTTGGTATCAGATTGAGGTCTACATAGACTTAATTGCTATTTTTGTGAAATGATCACATGGCACACATCGGTGTAACTCCATTCGGTGAGGGACACTCATCCACTAGACCACCATTTTTCTGTCTTGTAAATTACACTTACTGGAAACGTAGGATGTGTATATACCTATTAAATATAGATTGGAAAGTATGGAAAATAGTTTCTAAGGGAAACCATATTCCCATGAAAGTAGTTGATAAGGTAAATGTTCCTAAGACAAAAGATGAATATACAGAGGAAGACTGTAAATCTGTGCAAATAAATGCTACTGCAATGAACTTGCTATTATGTGCACTAGATGTAGATGAGTTTAATCTGTAGCACTGCTAAAGAGATTTGGAAAATTTAAAGTCACATATGAAGGTACTAAGGAAGTAAAAGATAGTAGGATAGACATGCTTACTAGTGAATATGAGGCATTTAAAATGACTACTGATGAATCTATTCAATCCATATACACTAGATTCACGCACATCATGAATTATTTAAATGCTCTTGGTAAATCTTACCCTACTTATAAGTTGATCAGGAAGATACTTAGGAGACTACCGCCAGTTTTGGAAGCTAAGGCCACTGCAATAGCAGAAGAAAGGAATCTGAAGAAGATGTTGGTTGATGAATTGACCGGTTCGCTTATTACTTATGAACTAGCAATAAATGAAAGGAAGAATGAGAAAAATAAAACTAAGAAAGTTACAGCGCTTAAGGCATCATCCAACAGCTCCAGTAAGGGAAGTGATTCAGAATCGGATGATAACGTGTCGCTTATCACTAAGAAATTTGGAGAGTTCATAAGAAAGAACAAGAAATACACTTGAAAATTCAAGGGCTCAAAAACAGAAAAGGGAGAGTCAAGCAGAATGAAGCAAAAGGATGATCTTCCTATGTGCTATAACTGTAGAGAAGTTGGATATATCAAGCCAAATTGTCCCCAACAGAAGAAAGTGTCTAAGAAGAAGAAGAAGAAGAAGAAGAAGAAGAAGCCACTAAAGGTTGGTTGGAATACTTACAGTACCAGTAATTCAGAATCTGAATCCAGTGATGACAAGATTGCAAATCTATGTCTAATGGCTCATGAAGACCACGAGGTACAATCTTTTTGTTCTGTTTTATCTTATTATTCCAGTGATTCAAAAAATGAAAATAGCATGCTTTCTTATGATGTACTGCATCAGGAATATCTGTATACCCTTAAAATTCTTGAGAAAGCGAATAAGAAAAATTTTGGGTTGAAATTAAAATTGAAAGAATTTTTGAAGTTAGTAGAAAGTCAAAATAAATCTCATGCAACCCTCATGAAAGACAATGATTTGAAAATTGAAGAGTTAGAAAGGGATTTAAAAGATAATTCTAAGATTATCTGTAAATTTACAGAAGGACAAACTAATTTTGAAAAACTCCTTGGAATTCAAAGAAACACCCTAGAAAAGGAAGGTCTTGGTTATAATGGAAAGGATAACATAAAATAGAGACATCTTTACATGGGATATTTCATAAGAGAGTCAAAATCGTATGTTCCAACTAAAGACTATTATAAAAATATTACATGTTTTAAATGTAAGAAGTTGGGTCACATAAAATTTGACTATCCTTTTAAAAATAAAGATTTCAAAATTAAGAAAGTTTAGAAGTCAAAGGAGAATCTAGTACTAACCCCCATGGACCCAAGAAAATTTGGGTACCAAAAGTAGTTATCTGATTATGTCTTGCTGATGTGCTTGAGATTGTCCTCCTCGGAGGACAAGTGGTATATGGATAACGGATGCTTGCGACATATTATAGAAGATAAAGCTAAATTTGCATCCATCATATCCAAAGATGGAGGATTCGTTACATTTGGGGATAACTCGAAAGGTAAAATCATTGGAGATGGTAAGGTTGGTAAGGAACCTTCACTTGTCATTGATAACATGTTATTAGTTGATGGATTGAAACACAACTTATTGAGTATAAGTCAATTATATGATAAAGGTTATAAAGTATCATTTAAACATGACAAATGCATTGTAGAGAACAAATCTGAAAACAAAGTATTGTTTACTGCAGATCGTAATGAAAATGTCTACACCACTAGCTTTGACAATCTTTCTTCTCAACATGTTACTTGTTTTTCTATTACGAATGATATTATTTGGATTTGGCATAGGATACTAGGACACGCAAACATGGATTTGGTATCTAAACTAGTTAAAGGAGACTTAGTTAAAGGATTGGTAATTCATGAAAGATAAAATCTGTGATGCATGTCAACTAGGAAAACAAGCAAGATCTAGTTTTAAGAAGAAGAAAGTTATCTCTACTATGAGGCCACTTCAAATGGTACACTTAGACTTATTTGGTCCGAACCCAACTCAGAGTTTAGGAGGAAAATCATATGCATTCGTCATAGTTGATGACCATTCAAGATATACATGGGTACTATTTTTAGGTCACAAAGGTGAAGCATGCGAACAATTTGAAAATTAAGATGTAGTCCCAAGAGGGGGGGTGAATTCGATTTTAAAAAATTTCTCTTAATACCTTGTAAGACTTCTTAACCTCTTTTATTTATTTTAATCAATTCTTGACTTGTTTGTTTAATTTGTCAATCACACAAAAACTTAGTTTCTTTTATACAATCAACAACACAACTATTTAAACAATCAAGTAACCAATCAATCAACCAAACCAATTATCCAATCCAACACAATATTCAAACCAAGATATATAAGATCCAAGATTTCAGCTCTTGTTTATTTGCAGCCCTAAAAATATGCAAGTTTGATTCAAGCCATGTGGTTAATTGCAATCCTTTTGATAATGAATTAGCTTTCTCAAAGTGGTTTTCAACAAAACATTCACACTCTTCCCAAAATTTAGAATTCAAATAAACTCATAGTTAATTTATCTTTGGGATGTTAACCAAGTCATGTACTCTTTTATGCTTTCCGTGAAGTATGGTTTAACCAACGTACTCCCTCTCAGTTTCTGCAACCCAAATCAAAATTAGGCTTTAAGTTTACTTGATTTCTAAATATACGTAGTATATATGATTAAGAAATTAAATCATCCACGCAATTGATATGTGCTGAAAATGAAGAGTAATGGAAAGAGAGAGTGAGATCGGGATTTTAATGAGGTTCATCTTATACCCAACCTACGTCATCGCCTTTGGAAAACCACCAAAGGATTCACTAAAATCAGTTCCTTTACCAGGTGGAACAACACCGTTTACACACTCCTTCAGTTGGCTAGAGCCCGCCTCTCCAAACGATGTACCCTCGTTCAGTCACTCCTTCAACTAGGCTTGAGCCCGCCTCTCTAAGCGATATCCCCATGCTTAGCCAACAATCCAAATAACCTTGAACCGTCAATATCTACAAGATACAAATCAAATAGATGTACAAAGAATTGCTCCTAAAAGAGCTAATTAGTATAGTTCAAAACTATATATTTCAATGTAATTCACAATATGAAATTTAGATTGAAGCTCTAGAAGTATTTCACCCTATGATTCTTTCAATGGATGAAAGAATTAGTAGTTGTAGCACAATATCAGTGAGTAGAATCAGCAAGAACTTAGTAAGCTTCGTGCAATTTGAGAGCAGGAAAGAGCTTTGAGAATTTAAGAACAATTGAGAAAGATTTTGAATGCTTAATTGAATTCTTGGGTGTTAAATCAATTTAACTTGGGTGTATTTATAGATGTAGAAAAGTATCTAGCTTGTTTCCCAAGTTTACTTGGAGTAGGGTCCAACTTTGAGCCTTAAGTAATTGAATATTTCAAAATATGTCTGTTATGTATTTTAAATTTTGCCGCGTGATAATTGACTGTGAGGTCTTTAACAGTCGCCTATCAGTGTATTACATGTACAAAATGTACAAGTAGTTAGATGGCAGTTGCCTGTCAACAAGGGAGTCAAGCACCTGTCACTGAACAAATGGGTTTTTAAATATGACCAGAAAGGTGACAGACGACTGTCAAAGCACAGTCAGTCATCTTAAGTTGCACTGAAAGTCACCTGTCAAGTTCTAGACAGTTGACTGTCATGTTTCTATCTGTTTATTTAAAACCTTTAACATGGCAATTGACTGTCCACGTGCAGTCAGTCGCCTATCAAACAATTTTTTTCTTGTTTTAAAATATTTTTGTTCTCTCTCTTCTTTGCTTAATCAATCTTGGAATATCAATTTTTTTTTTCCTTAAAAAATATGTTCTAAGACTTAAAACTAAGGTCTCTAAGTCTCATTTGCCTAATGAGCTTCAAAATGAAAAGTCATACTTGAATCATACTTGAAGTACTTACCAAGCTTGTTCTAAAAACTTATTTGACTCTTCTTTGCTTTAAGTTCTCTTTGTCGCTGATCTTTGATCTTTCAATCTTCTTTGAGCTTTCATTATGGATCATTTATTTGATATAAGCCTTCCATGTTCCTTGATCCTTGTGAGCTTTCAAGATATGTCATTTTGAGGTTTAAGCTTCATTTGATCCTTGATTTTTGATATGAGCTTTCATCAAGTTCTCTTTATTCCTCATGCTATCATAATCTTCAAGATTTATCTTTGAATCCATTTTTGAATCCATGTTTTAAGCTTCATATTGATCATCCTTCTTTGAAATATAAGCTTTCATGAATCCTTCTGAAAACTTGACCTTGCATTAATCATTGAATCCTTAAATGACATCACTTAACCAAATATGTTAAGTTTTACTTGTTTGTTAACATCAAAACATGATATTAAGCCTTATAAGGCCAACACAATTCATAAATCTGTGTAAGAAAATTCGAAATGAAAAGGGATATGCTATCACTAAAATTCGAAGTGATAAGGGTAGAGAATTTAAAAATCAAGGCAGGGAAGACTATTGCAATTCATTAGGAATAGCTCATAACTTTTCAGCTCCTAAAACATCACAACAGAATGGTGTAGTTGAAAGAAAGAATAGGTCTATACAAGAAATGGCCAGAACTATGCTTAACGAACATAAACTACCCAATTACTTCTGGGCTGAGGCAGTAAATACCACCTGCTATGTTCTAAATAGAATTTTGATTAGACTATCTCTAAATAATACTCCTTACAAATTATGGAATGGTCATAGACCAAACATATCGTATTTTCATGTCTTTGGCTATAAATGTTTTATGCTTAGAGACAATGAACACTTAGGAAAGTTTGATGTGAAATCATATGAAGGTATCTTTCTAGGGTATGCCTTAGATAGTAAATCGTACAGGGTATATAATAAACGAACATTAACTGTTGTAGAATCTATCCATGTAGTATTTGATGAGTCAAATCCTTTCTCCAAAAAGACTGATGAGGATGAAATTGAAATAAATAAGGAATTTGAAAAACTGTCTATTGAAAATGATTCGGATAAGAGAAATGAAGTTAAGGAACCATCTGCTAAAAATAATCAAATTGAAAATAAGATTAATGAACCACCTAGAGAATGGAAGTATATAAAGAATCACCCCATTGATCAAATAATAGGTGAACCATCACGTGGAGTAGTCACACGATCCTCACTTAGAAACATGGTTAGTCATTGTGCATTCCTATCTCAAGAAGAACCTAGAATGTGAGTGATGAAATTGAGGATGAATCATGGGTGATGTCCATGCAAGAAAAGCTAAACCAATATGATAGAAATAAAGTATGGACACTAGTTCCTAGACTTGAAGATAAGACAGTTATTGGAACAAAATGGATATATAAGAACAAGAAAGATGAACATGGGATAGTTGTTAGAAATAAGGCAAGACTAGTAGCTTAGGGATATAACCAAGAATAAGGAATAGACTTTGAGGAAACCTTTGCACCTATAGCTTGAATGGAAGTCATTCGAATGCTTTTAGCCTATGTTGCTTTTTAGGATTTCAAGATGTATCAAATGGATGTCAATAGCACATTTTTAAATGGCTACATAAGTGAAGAAGTTTATGTAGAACAACCCCCGGGTTTTGAAAGTCATAAGTATCCAAATCACGTTTATAGACAAACAAATGCCTTGTTTGGTTTAAAGCAAGCTCCTAGAGCTTGGTATGAAAGATTAAGCGGTTTTCTACTAGATAATGGATTTATCAAAGGGAAGATAGACACAACACTTTTCATAAAGTCTAAGAATAATAACATGCTCCTAGTTCAAGTATACGTAGATGATATCATATTTGGAGCAACAAATGAAGAGTTGTGTAATGAGTTTGCAAGTACTATGCAAAATGAATTTGAGATGAGCATGATGGGTAAACTAAATTTCTTCCTAGGACTTCAGATCAAACAAGAAAAACATGGAATTTTTATAAATTAATCAAAGTACATTAGAGATCAGCTCAAAAGGTTTAATATGGAAGATGGAAAAAATACTAGGGACACCTATAATATCTTCATTGAGATTAGACAAAGACAAACAAGGTATACCAGTGGATGTCAAGCTCTATCGCGGGATGATTGGTAGCTATCTGACTGTCAGCATACCTGACATAATGTTCAGTGTATGTCATA
Source organism: Malania oleifera (assembly GCF_029873635.1). Lineage (NCBI taxonomy): Eukaryota > Viridiplantae > Streptophyta > Magnoliopsida > Santalales > Ximeniaceae > Malania > Malania oleifera. The sequence continues at coordinate 56,552,423 of NC_080426.1, forward strand.
TGTCATTCCTAGGACATTCTTTAGTATCTTGGTTTTCAAAGAAGCAGAATTCAGTTGCTCTTTCCATAGAGGAGGAAGAATAAATAGTGGCAAGAAGTTGTTGTGCTCAAACGTTATACATGAAGCAACAACTAATGGATTTTGGATTAAGCTATGACATAATTCCTATAAGATGCGACAATACGAGTTCAATAAACATTTCAAAGAATCCTATATTACATTCATGAACTAAACATATAGAAGATAGACATCATTTTTTTCGTAATCATATACAAAAAGTAGATGTGAAACTTGAATTTGTATGTACTGATGAACAATGGGCAGACATATTCACGAAACCACTTTCGGAGGATAAGTTTATCCAGATTAGACATGAATTAGGTCTTATGCATAGTTGAGAAGTTGTCTAGAATTATATTAGACTACATAATTACGGGGGACCAAAATTAACAATTGGTTAAATTTATCATCTTTGGTATCACACTTGGCAAAATTTTCTAACATTTAGTATCAAATTTTTTCCAACGTCTCTTGATGTCTGGCATTGAGCTCAAGAAATGGTTATCGCATGGTTAAGTGTTTGGATTTTAATGACTGATTTGCTTATACATGCCTATGTAAATTGAAATACTGTGTTTGTGCACATTGACATTTGATTCCAAAACACAGATATACATTAGAAAGGATGAGTAGTAAACATAGGGGGAGAAGTTGAGATTTGTTTTGCAGAAATGAGATATTTAAATCAGAACATTTGGAAACCTACCTTTTTGTTCATGTCAAAATGGGGAGGAGAATATAAGTTTTATAGATATAAGTTTTACAGCAAAAATAGTTTATAGTATGCAAAAAGGGGGAGTAGCATATAAGTTTTTTTTTTTAAAAGCAAGGAGAGAAAAGCACATAAGTACATGAGTTATACGTGCAAAACAATTGCCTTTTTTTATATTGTATGTGAGCATATTTCATATTGCTAAATTTTTTTATTGTGCATTATTTGAGGGGGAGCCTTGTTAGGCGTAACCCATTTTCTATTTTTACTTGTGTATTTGTCATCATCAAAAATGGAGAGATTGTTGACTCTATGAGTCTAATCTTGTTTTGATAATAAAAAATTACTTGATATTTGATCTGTGCATTGGGAGTGTGAACAGGAACATTATTTAGCATGCATGGAAGTTGAGGAAGTCATAGAAGTCATGACAATTAAAGAATATACAAGCAAACACGATCCATGGAACTAAAAAAGTAGAAGAATGGAGATACAAGGCGTCAAGTTCAAGATAGTCATGGGAATGGGCATTTAGATTTCATTGTATTTGCATATTTTATATGATATAGCTAGAAGCTCAAAATCATACCTTAGATTGACCTTAGGACACATGCATAAGTGTCTATTTTATATGATAGACATCATTTTCTATTCTATATATGTGTGAAGCCATTATTTCATTTTTGGTACCCACATTTTCTTGGGTCCGGAGGATTTTTGAAGGAAGGTTTCCTTTATTTTCCATACTTGCTTAGTTTTAACACCTTTCCTTTTAAACGGACACTCAAACTTTATATGTCCTTTTTTCTTGCATTGATAGCATATGGTGTTTGTGTAAGCATTAGAATATGTGCAAGTATAGTCTTTGGATTCTTTCGAAAAATATCCCATGTAAGCTTTTTCTTTTTATTTTCAATTCCATTGAAACCAATGCCTTCTTTATTTAGAGACATTCTTTGTAAGCCAATCATCTTATCAAAGTTTTCTTTTCCTTTTGTGAAATTATGAATGATCTTATCTTTAACTTCAATTTGACTCTTAAGATTTTATATCTCTTTCTTGTTATCAACCTTCTTTTGTAATTTCTCTAACTCTAGAGATAATTTTCTTCTTCTATCCTCTAATCCAGAAACATACATATTTTTCTCATATACTGTAGAGGATAGGGATTGAAGGTCTTCTATCATTTGTTCATTCTTGCTTTCTAGTTTCTCAATTTTCAAATTGTTTTCTTTTTCAGCAAGATTTTTGGATTCTATTTCTTTCATTGCTGATTCATACTTATGTTCTAATTGCTTGAGTTTTAAGTCTTTATCTCTTTCAGCATTCTTTAAGAATTCTAACTCTTTCATTAAACTTTCATTCTTATTCTTCAATGAAGTATTTTGTTTATTTGCTTTGATAAGCATCTTATGTACTTTGAATAAATCATTTTGAAGTTCATCATAAGATGGCATACCCTCATCACTTAATTTATCATTACAAGAATTATTTGAAGATTTAGTTGAGGAGCTTTCTTCATTATCTCATGCCATAAAGCACGTGTAAGCAACCTCTTGGTCACTTATTTCATTCTCCGAACTACTTGTACTATCCCAACTAGTGGCTTTCATGACCTTCTTGTTTTTATTTTTAGACTCTTTATTTAATAGTGGACATTCTGATTTTAAATGTCCAGCTTTAGTGCAATTGTAACATGTAGGAGTTTTATTCTTTGATTTCTTACTAACTTCTTCTTCTTCTTCATCCGTTTCAGATTTTTGAATTCTTCTCTTGAATTTGTTTCTCCTTCTTAGTATCCTTGCTAGCTTTTTAGATATAAAGGCTGCTTTATCTTCATCCATCTCTTCACTACTAGAGTTTTCTTGTGAGGTTTTAAAGGCTATTTTTTATTGGGCTTTGGTTTTCCCACTCTTTTCATTCATTGTCATTTCGTATGTGAGAAGAGAACCTATAAGCTTATCTAAGGATGTATTTTTCAGATTTCTACCTTCTGTCGTAGCAGTTGCCTTTGGTTCCCATATGAGGGGAAGACCTCTTAGAATTTTTCTTATCATCTCATAAGTAGTGTAAGTTTTTCCTAAGGCATTTAAGGAATTTATTATATGAGTGAACCTTGTAAACATATTTGTAATTGATTCATCCGGGTTCATCTTAAAGGCTTCATTCTCGCTTATGAGCATATCAACCCTATTATCCCTAACATCCGTTGTTCCTTCATAAGTAACTTCTAGCTTATCTCATATTTCCTTAGCTGATTTACAAGCCATTACTCGATTAAATTCATTAGCATCCAAGGAACAATATAAAGCATTCATGGCACTAGCATTAACTTGTAGCATCTTATAGTCTAGGTCGGTCATATCATTTTTCTCTTTGGGAACTTGTTTTCCATCAACTATCTTAGTGGGAATTTGATCACCTTCCATGACAACTTCCCATGCTTTCCAATTCATAGTTTGAAGATATATTTGCATTTTCTTTTTCCAGAAGGTGTAGTTCAAACCACAAAAGATAGGTGGCCTAATTGAAGATTGTCCCTCTCCAAAGGGAGCTATGCCTAAGTTAGCCATTACGATCTTTTTATAACTTCTAGTTAAGAGTTGTTATAACCCCGCTCTGATACCAATTGAAATTAGGAATAGCTTCCCAAGAGGGGGGGGGGGTGAATTGGCTTTTAAAACTTTCTTTTAATTTCTTTTAAGAATCCTTAACTTCTTTAAACACTTAACCAATTCTTTAACTTGTTTGTTTAATTTCACCAATCACACAACAACTTAAATAAACAACCAATCAATTAAACAATACCTTCAAGCCAAACAATCAATTTATTTTCCAAGTACAAGTTAAACAACAAACAACCAAACCAAGATATAAAGTATTCAGCACTTTGGTAATATAACAACTCAAGACGGTTGTTTGTTTATATGTACCAAATTTGAACCAAGCCCTGTAGTGAATGAGAATTTATGTTTGCTGATGTAAAGCCTTGTATAGATGAATCAAATTACTCTTTCCAAATATTTAGAACTCAAATAAACTCTTGGTAAATTTATCTTTGGGATGTTAACCAAGTAATGTACTCCCGTAAGGTTTCCGCAAGATATGGTGTAACCAACGTACTCCCTTTCGGTTTCTGCAACCCAAACCAAAATTAAACCTTAAGTTTGTTTGATTTCCAAATATATGTAGTTTATATGATTTTCAAATTTAAAACCATCCACACAATTTAAATATGCTGAAAATAAAGAGTAAGGGAAGGAGTGAATGAGATGGAGATTTTTACGAGGTTCGGCTTATACCCAGCCTACGTCCTCGCCTTTGGCAAACCACCAAAGGATTCACTAGTTCAGTTCCGTTGACGGGTGGAACAATACCGATTACAACACTCCTTGGTTAAGGCTAGAGCCTGCCTTCTCCAAATGATATCCCCTCGTTTGGTCACTCCTTACATAGGCTAGAGCCCACCTCTCTAAGCAATATTTCCTTGCTTAGCCAACGATCCAAACAACCCTTGGAATCGTCAAAGAACTACAAGAAACAAGATATAATCTGCATACAAGTATACTCTCTCAAAGAGCAAATTAGTACAATTTCAGCACTATATACTTTGAATGTAAAATATCAATATGAAATACAATGAAGCTCAAGTGTATAATTCACCAATATCCTTCTTAGATAAGGATTAATAGTAGGACTTCAAAGGTGGAAGAATTAGCACTTCAAAATTTCTTAGCAAAATAGATTTGCAATGAGTGAGCAAGAGAGCTTTTGAAGAACAAGAATACTTTCAGCTTTACAAGAAGATTTTTCAATTCTTGGATGTGTTTTGATTTGCAAAACCATGTATTTATAGGCTTTTAAACTTGTTTCCATGTTGCAAAAGTTTCCTTTGAGAGTTCCCAAAATTTTAGAAAGTTTAGAACTCAAACGGCTATATTTTAAAAACTAGAGTTTTAAAATTTTTGCCCATTAAATAGTGTTCAGTTGACTGAAGTCACAAGTTCAGTCGACTGAACTCACTACTACAACTTTCTGCTTGTTCTAGAAATACTTCAGTCAGCTGAACTTATTCTTCAGTCGACTGAAGTCAGTTGTTCAGTCATCTGAAGTCCCTCTCGTGAACAGTGTTCAGCTGTCTGACAGCAGTGACCCCGCTTTAGTTTTTTAGCCATAACTTTTTATGTATAACTCCAAATTAAGTGTTTTTGGTATCAAATGAAATATAAGATGAAATAATAAAACTTTCATGTTGAACACTTTTTAAAATAATGAGGTTTTGATAGATAAAAATTCACTTCAATGCAGCTATATAAAAACTAACAGCAAATGGAAAAACTCTTTTTGATGCTTTTTATTCCAAAAATGACTCTAACCTTTTTAAAATAATTTTTGAATTTATAAAATTATTTTACAGATATTTTAAAAGGTATTTAGGTCCAAGAAGTTAACCTAAGAGTTTCAAAATATTGCAAACGATATTTTAAACATTTAAAGTACTTACATGAAAACTTCTAAAACTTTTCTCATTCTAGGTTCTTAAGTCTTCATGTTTTGTTTCTTCAAGTTTCAAGCTTTCATATTCTTTGAGCTTTCTCACTTTGCTTTTCTTTGGTTCTTTGGATTTTAATATGCCTTGGCTTTCAACAACTCATTCATGTCTTCATATTCTTGAAGGTTTAATATCATCTTTAAATCCATGCTTGGACTCTTTTAAGCTTCATTTGATCCTCTTGAGCACTTTGACCTTTGCTTTCTCATATATGAGCCCTGAAACATCATTACTCACACAAATACATTAAATTTCACTTGTTTGTTAGCATCAAAACAAGATAACAAGGTTTTAAGCCTTGTAAGGCCAACAATATATATATATATATATATATATATATATATATTATATTTGGGAACAAAAAATTAGTCTAAATATTTTATTCACTGATTGAATATACATTCTTGAGAAAAAAAAAATTTGATTGAACTAATCTTTTTGAGATATTCTTGAATATGTTTATTGTTCTAAGATTGACTACTACAAAAACTATTTGATTGCTCAATTTGAGAGTGTTTTAAATATATATGTGTGAAAAATCTTTGGAATATTTCAAGTTGTATTTTATTTAAAGAGTTAATCTTGCAAATTACTTGATAGCTAGAACTTAGATCTGAGTGCTACTAAAGATTATTTTTACAATGATCATATCTTGATTTTCCTGCATCAAGGTGATTGGTTTGAAACCTTAAAATCTCCAAAGTGTTTATTTATAAGAAATTAATTTTTTAGAGATATTATCTTGAAGGTAATTTTATGAAGCATATCATACATATAATGATTTTATCATTACATACATACTAAGCTTCAAGTTTTATCATATGAATATGTGTTAGCGATTTCTATTGTACTCACCAGCTTGTGTAGAAGCATTTTGGAGTTTTTGCAGAATAGTTATATTGTAATCACGGTTTGGGTTGTGAACCGAGTTTGAGGAGAAAGTTGTATCTCTTGTAAGCAGTTGCTTCAGAGGAAGTTATGCCTCTTTTAAGTAGTGGATTGTAAGGGAAGCCCCATTCTGACTAAAAGAGAAGGGATTTAGTGGAATCCTTGAGTGGGTTGCGCAAGGCGATGACGTAGGTCGGGTTGGCTGAACCTTGTAAAAATTATTTTTGCCTTCTCTCTTTCCTTACTCCTTTAAATTTCCGTAATGCATTTCATTATTTATCTTGCATGTGTGTATGTTGAATAACCTTACAAGAACTTGGTAATTAATTGGGTATAATTGAATATAAAATTATTGGATTGAATTAATTTCAAGCGCTGGTGATTGTCTGTGTTAAATCTTAAAATAGGGACTGATTGATGAAGTAAAATTAAATATTTTCAAAATACCCAATTCACCCCCCCCCCTCTTGGGATTACACCTGAATTCACATCACATGATTAAAAATGTTTATGAGACAAGAATATTAAAATTTTTGCTCCGCCTCACTTTAGCAGCCTAGATATTTCTATATTATGCCCTTAATGTCCAATAATAAGAATTTAGCTATAACCACATAGGCTTTAACGACCAAAAAGTCACACTCAATATTTCTTCAATGAATAAGCCTGTTTTTGTTTCTTTCTAGCTTGTGAGAGGCACTAGCTCGAATAGCTTTCTATTTTAATTGTTCATGCGTAGGTTTTTTTGAAATTTTTACTTTTATCTAGATTAAGACCTAGTGCAATCATCCTAGCCATTCAAAAGCTTTATTTGTTTTGATTTAATGATAAAAGGTTATGAAGGGGTATTTGAATGAATTCTATTAAATAATAATCCAACAATGAGTTCAGAAGAGTATTCAGATGAGATTTTCTTTTTGACTCAACCATATTGCATAAATACTTTGTAGTTCGTGATTGAGTGGGGTTCTTGAATTAGCATTTGGAGAATCCATCTCTTGAAACTATCATCGAAACTTTCCACTAAATATGTTCATAAAAAAATGTGGAAAGCTAGCAACTCTAGACTATGATTTAGAATTAAATCTCCAAGATTAGGTTAGAGTTGGGTAATATAAAGTATAAGATTAATCCCCTAAAACTCAAATCTGTGTAGTGGACAAAATATGCTCTATTTAAGACATTCATATCTAAGCATTCATATGGCATTAAGAATCATTTAACAAATAAAGATGCATTTTCCCATTTGGAAGTGGATTTCAATATATTCAAATATTAACCAATCATTATGATATATATATATATATATATCTATATGCTAATCGAATGGTTTTGACATTTTCACATCAATTTTCAAGCACTAATCCACTTCCCAAGCCTTTACTTATCATAACCCCATTTTATATCAAATTCTAAAATTTAAGAATAATTTATGTAATTTCTTTTGATACCCAATTTTCCTTGATTCCTAAGGGGTTTGCTTTCTTGACAACCCAATTTTCTTTGAGTCTTGACGGGTTAGAACCCAGTCTTTCCTTGACTCTCCAGACTTGTTTTGGTTTCACACATTTTCTTTTAAATAGGCAATCAAACTTGATATGGCCCTTTTTTTTTGCATAAAAAGCATGTAGTGTTAGCATATGGGCCGAAGGAGGTACTGGCATAGAATTTTGATGCTTTTACAAAGTATCCCATGGACATGTTATTTTTCTTCTCATTTTCAATGCCATTAAATCATATATTCTCCTTATCTAGGGTCATCTTTTGTGAGCCTAATAATTTATCGAAATTTTCCTTACCTTTCATAAATTTATATATGATCCTAGCTTGTTCCTCTAATTTTCTTTCTAGACCTTGAATTTTTAAATCTTTTAAGTTGTTGCAAATAGCTTGTAATTTTACAAACTCTTTGGCCATCTTGTTTGCTTTACACTCAAATTCAGAAATATGAAGATCCATTACATTATCTTTGGAAATTTGGGATCTAAGACTTTTAGCTCTTTCTCCAACATTTCATTCTTGTTTTCTAATCTCATGATTCTCAAATCATTTTCCTTATTAACAAGAATTTTAGACTTTAGTTCTTTCAATGATGCCTTATTCTTGGTTTCTAATTCCTTTATTTCTACTTCCTTTTCAATCTTTTCCTTCTCTGGGATAGTATAAAATTCTTTTAAATCAATTATTTGTTTTGCTAAAATTTTATCTTCATTTTTCAAACTTGTTCTCTTTTTAGACAACTTTATTACAATCTTATGAGCCTTAATAAATCCCTTTTGTAATTCCTTATAAAATGGCATGCTATCACTATCAGATTGATCATAAGATTCAGTAGCATTATGACAATATATATCACAAGATTTATCACAAACATCGTAAGGATCATTATGAGAATCATTATGAGAAGTTGGAGAGGAGTGTATCTTTTCATCGATTAATGCAATGAAACACTTATCTCCTTTGTGAACTCTTTTTCTTTGGACTCTCCATATTTCTTTTCTAGCTCTTCCCATACTTCCATTGCACTGTGACATGCTATGATATCATGAAGGGCATTAGAATCCAAAGCACCATATAGCTTGTTTATAGCAGTAGAATTGATTTGCAATAAATTTAAATCATGCTCATTAAGCTCATATTCTAATTCTGGAATTTCAATATCATTAACTATTTTCTTGGGCACAAGATTCCCTTTAGCAATTACTTTCCAAAACCTCCAATCTACAAATTTTATAAAAATGCTCATTCTTAGTTTCCAAACGATAAAATTTTCACCACAAAAGATTGGAGGCCTAGTATGAATTTGTCCGTCACAAAATAGGGATACACCAACAAGAGCCATAAGATCTTTAATAAAAATGGTTAATCTTTTTTTGATGAGGCTCTGATACCAAGTGTGAGGAATGGTGTATTCCTAAAAGGGGGCGGGGGGGGGGGGGGGGATGAATTGGGTATTTTAAAAAATCTAGGTCATTTAAGTCTTAATTTTAAAACATAATCAGTATTTCACAAGCCTAGGGTTTTACAAGCAATTCTCAAATCCCCAAATACTAATGTATGCAAATATTTAAAATAAATATAACAATCATAACAATTTAAATACAAGCATACAAGTACTGAAAATAAAGAGTGAAGGACAAAGAGAGCGTGCAAACACAATTTTTATGAGGTTTGGCAGACCCACTTAAAGATCCCACTATCCTGCTCACTCAATCGGGCAGAACAGAAGGTTGTTTATAGCTCCTTACAGGGTGGAGTTTCCCTAGCTCACTTACTGGGTAGAGTCAAACCGTTTCTCCTTATAGGGTGGAATCTCCCTAACTCCCTTAATCGGGCAGAGTTAAACCATTACAACCATGCCATATAGGATGGAACACCTCCTCCTCAGGTGATACCTCACGCATGGAACATGGTTCACTACTTGAACCGCAAGGATACAAAGCTATGAAAATAAAATTTTTCGTATAAACAAATGCTTCTCAAATAAGTTAGGATGTACAATATGAAGTTTTATATGTACTCTCAAATGATTTTATATTTGAAGCTTAGTAGAGTATATGTAACCCTCTCAAAAATGTTTTGCAATAAAAATAAATGAGAGTAGGAATATGATTTTCTTTAAATTGACCTTTGATGAATCAAGAAGCTTTTGAAGCAATATATATGAGTTTAGAAATGCTCAAAGCTTTCTTGTAAAACTCTAAAATATTTTCTCCAAAAGATTTTTTAAAATGAAAAGTAGGAGAAAAATATTTCTTCAAGATTGACCTTGTAAATACCACAAGAAAAAGAAGCTTTTGAATCAATATATATAATTTGAATATATGCTCAAGGCTTTCAAAATAAACTCAAGGAACAAGAAGGTTTTCAAGAAATAAATATGGACGTTAATATATGCTCAAACCTTGCTTGTATAACCCAAGAAGTTTTCTCCAAAAATATATTCAAAATCAAAGTAGGAGAAAAAATGAACTTTGATTTTCAAAAACAAGAAAGCTTTCAAGCAAAATATATAAATGTGAATATGTGATCAAGCTTTCAAAAATTACCTCAAGAAGAAGAAGCCTTTGAAGCAAAAATATATGAACAGATATATGCTTCAAGCTTCCTTGGATAACCCAAAAGAGTTTTCAAAATGAAAAAGAAGGAGAAAATATGAACTTTTATCTTCAAAATGGGTTTGGAAATAAGAACAAGAAACAAAGAATGTGTAGATGTTCTCCCAAGTGTTTCTCTAACATTTTCAAGTTGTTTAGGCTAGTATTTATAGGCAAAAATCCAAAGTAGCTGTTTTATGACTGTTGGGGCTTTAAAATAATAGTTTATTTTGAAAACTAGCCGTTTTTTGGCCGTTGGGGCGCTTTCTACGTAGACATCTTTCAGTTTGTTATAAATAACGTTTTCTTATACAACTCCAAATTAGACGTTCTTGGTATCAACATAAATTTAAAATAAAATCCCACAACTTTTATGTTGGACACCTTTTAAGATAAGGAGTGATTGATTGATAAAATTGTTCATCAATAAGACGGAAGAAACATTAAAGGAATTTTTCTACAGTGGACATCTTTCAGTATTTTGGGATTACCTTTTCTAGAAAACACCAAATGGGTCGTTCTTGGTATCAAGAGAAAGCTAAGCGAAAATCCCATAATTTTTATGTTGAACATTTTTTAAGATGAGAACGGATTTATCGAGAAAAGTGCTCATAAATACAATGGAAGAAACATAAGAGGAATTTTGAAAAACTTGTTCTGGAGTTTTCCATTCCAAAAATGATTTTGGCCCTTGTTTTGATTTCAAAACCAATTTAAACCTTTTTGGTATAATTTTCACTTTTTGAATAAAAGGTTTTCGTGAAAAACTTGGGGTCCTAAGGTCAATCTAAGGTCAAGTATGAGCTTCAATTTAAATCATGAGATGCATGCACAAATTAAACCTATAATTATTACTACTGAAAATAAATAAGTCTTCAAGCTTTGCTCTCCTAAATTCCCATGGAATATGCCGTAAGTATGAACGTTGAAGTGCTTTCACGACTTCCATTTTGCATTATCATATGTGCTTATTGAAACATAAACGTGCTCAAATACTCAAGGCACACAGATGAGATACTGTGGTTTGTTATAATCAAAATGGGATAGGACTCAAAAATTCAACAGAGAGAACTAATGGCACGGGCAAAAAAGTATATCAATCTAGAGGAAGTAATGGACACAAGGAGAGACCAAATTGGGGAGGCCTCCAAAATAGGGAAGAGGCAAGAGAGTAGCAAACTGCAGAGTAGCCTTAGGGGGTTAGGACATAAAAGTAAGTTCCAGTCCTACACACCCCTAAACGTCCCATGTACCAATGTCTTAATGCATATCAAAGAAAAAGGATATGTCTCATGGCCTGAACTTATTCGTGCACCATCACATAAGCGAGACATGTCAAAATTCTATCAATTCCATAGGGATCACGGGCATGACACGGAGGAGTGTATCCACCTCAAGAATGAAATTGAGGCCCTGATAAAAAAGGGCTACCTTTTTGGGTTTGTGAAAAAAGGAAATCACCGAATGAAAAGTCATAAGCAAAAAAAACCTGAAGCAGAACGGAAAAGGGAATAAATTATCAAGGAGATTGTCGTAATCTTCAGTGGACTAGCCAACGGAGGTGATAGTGGAGGTGCCCATAAAAGGTACACAAAATAGGTGCTCCTGACGCAAGGGAATGGGCCGAAATACGAGAAATAGAGACAAAAGGATGCTATCACCTTCACCAAAAATGATGAGGAAGATGTGCAGCAACCTCATGATGATGCCCTGGTAGTATCGCTACTGGTGGCAAACTAAGAAATTAGGAGTGTTGATAGACAATGGGAGTTTGGCTGACATACTATTCTAGTCAATGCTGCAAGAGATTGAAATTGGGAAAGAACAGCTTAAACCAAACTCCACACCTTTGGTTGGGTTGGGAGGAGATGTGGTCCATCCAATGGGTACAATAACACTCCCTGTGATGATGGGGACATCTCCACAGTAAATCACCCTGATGGCAGACTTCTCGGTGGTCGATCGCTCCTCAGTTTACAACATCATATTGGGCCACCCAGCGCTCAATATAGCTAGGGCCATAACTTCCACCTACCATTTGAAAATGAAATTACCTACCCCACACGAGGTCGAGGTTGTCAAAGGGGCCAGACAGCAACTCGAAATTTCTATGTAATGGCATTGAAAGGAAAGGTTGAGGTATAGGAGACCTTGGCTATCAAGGGTTTGGAGGAAAGAAGATCAAGGAACATTGATATGTTAAGAAAGTACTATTTATAAATTGCAATTCATTACATTTTACACTTCAAAATGAAATTACAAAAGTGTTGAAAACGAAATTACAAAATGATAGAAAGCAATAAAACTCTATGGCTGGTCTCTCTAGTCACCATCTTTGCTACCTTCTCCACCCTCCTCTTTAATATCTTCAGTCTTGTCAATCTCCTCCCCCGATTGTGGACTTTCATTGCCATAACCATATGAGCAAATACTGATTAGAGAGAGATCAAGATGCACCGTCCTGACCTATTCTTGACACCTCTGAAAGCCTTCTTGGTATGACTGAGAAGTATCGAGGATAAACAGCTTTGAGCTTCGGTAGTCTAATATCGCGGCACTGGCGGCAGCAGGGACCTCTTCATTCTAAATCCTCACAATCTCCTCTTTAAAAGCCTTCTCCAGACAGGAAGTTTTGGTCCGAACTTCGCACAACTCATTCAACGTGACAACATATTTCTCCTTCGACTCCATGAAGATTTGGTACATCTCAATCACCTTTTCTTCTATGCTCAGTGACATAGTCTCCTGTTGAGAATAATATAAACGTCAGCATATAGTGGTGAGTAGCAAAAAGAAACTTCTAAGCAAAACCAATAAGGCAACCTAATAAGAATTGTGTCGAATGTTGGTAGATAGATTCTCAGAGAGAGTCATCTTCATCTCCAGAACATCCTCAAAGTGCACTATGCACTGAAGAGCAGTATCAGAAAGGGAAGGTTCATGAAAAGCTCGTCCCCTGAAAGCAGTTGCCACTGGTGGAAACATCTAAGTTTGAGGCTACTTGTCATCGGCTATAGGGACTATAGGGACATCTTCCATTTGAGAAAACTCACCTAGTAAGTCTCTCTTCTTCTTCATCTTGCTTGCTTATTGTTTTTTCGCTTCTGCAAGCACGACCTCATAGCAATTTAAGTCTATATCTACAAAAAGAAAAAGAGTGGGGTAAAAATTCAGATACAGTAAAGTGCATATGTATACTACAAAGCTCATGAGAAGTAAAAACCAAGGGAGACAAGACCGAGTCGACACTACACGAGGACTCGCTCCTTGAGCAGTTCCCTATGGGGGACAATCCCCTGTCGAGCACTACTTTAGAGCTCCTGAAGGACGGCTTCCTCTAAGGGGAATATGGTGGGAGCCAAGTGGCATAGCCATGTCGAAACGTAGGGTAAAGTTAGATAAAAAAAATGCCTATGCAGACGCATAATAAGTAAGGGATAAGGGGAAGAACATCACCATTGAGAGTGGTAGACCAGACGCAGGGCTCATGATAATTAAGCTCCCCAAATGTAAAAAAGGACTGAAACTTCCAATCATAAATAAACAAGTTGTCAAAGGTAAATAGCTTAAAATCATAGAGACAATTAAAGTAGTACAAATCTTTTTCTATAGAGTACTTCGTCATCTAAAAGTAGCTCCGGAATAAAGCCACTATGGGCTGATGACCTCTTTTGATAAGGAGGATGGCAAAGCATACCAACGTCAAGAATGAGTTAGGGGCTAGCTGTGAAAGAGCTACGTTGTAAAAGCGAAATATTTCAAAGAAGAAAGGGAAAAAGGGAAGCCTAAGAATAGGTCAAGATGATCGGTGTATAGGCAAATTTCATTGGAAGCCGGCTCTTGAGCAAACTCAAAGCTAATTGGCAACCTAATTTGGATACTATAAGGGATGGCAAATAGGCAATGCAAGGTACACATATCTCCAAGGGAAAGGTTTGACCGGGAATTGCTTACTCTAGTTGTAGGCATGGACTGAGCCTCAAAAGACCTCATGGGGGTCAAACTTTAATAAGTCAAAAATAAAAACAACTTGCACTGTTCAAAAGTTTAGGTCAACAAAGCCTACTCCTAATAGTTTATTAAGAACATTCAAGGAAAACTTGATGAACACTAAGAACATTCAAGAACATGTGAAGAACGTGCGAATAAAGTGTGATAAAGAAGAAAGAACAAAGCAAACAAAAGCAATGAAAGCAGCCAAAAAGGAAGGAGGATGGAAAAGCATACCTAGTAGATAGAAAGGAAACCTTTCAATGGAGACAAGGAGGAAGGGAGCAAGTGAGCTCCTTTTATAGAGCAAAGGTGGCTCCCATCCCCAAAAAGCACACATCATGAGAAGGTGAGTATCGCTGGGTGGTTCATATCTCGAAGAAAAATATAAAGGCCCCCGTACAAGCACGCAGTCCAATGAAGATGTGTATTCGGGCAGGTACAGATATCGAATGGACACATGCTAACATGAATCTGGAGCATTTACTAATCCCAAAAAAGATACATATAAGCACACACCCCAAATATATGTGATACCAAACAAATGTGACCACAAGACCCGAGAAAGATCTTGAAACCTAGTAAGTGCAACCCAACTAATGAGCAATGCTCATGAGGTTTAAAGATAGCCCAAATGATAAGCACAGCTCATTAGGCAAAGAAAAATCGACCCAACAGATAAGCGATGCTCATGAGGCCTGAAAAGAGCCTAAATGATGAGCACAACTCATTAGGCAAAGAAAAATCAACCCAACTGATGAGCAACACTCATGAGGCCTGAAGAGAGCCCAAATGATGAGCATAGCTCATTAAGCAAAGAAAAATCAGCCCACTTGATGAGCAACGCTCA
This sequence comes from Malania oleifera, assembly GCF_029873635.1. Classification (NCBI taxonomy): domain Eukaryota; kingdom Viridiplantae; phylum Streptophyta; class Magnoliopsida; order Santalales; family Ximeniaceae; genus Malania; species Malania oleifera. Next base: position 56,567,572 of record NC_080426.1, read on the forward strand.
AAAGGCCCGAAGATAGTCCAAAAGATGAGCACAACTTATCAAGAAGAGAAAAATTGGCCCAACTAATTAGCAACCCTCATTAGGCCTAAAGACAACCCAAAAGATAAGCACAACTCATTAGGCAAAGAAGAACCGACCCAACTGAGGCTTGAAGACGGCCCGATCGATGGGCAAAGCCCACGAAGGTAAGTTAAAAGCCTCACAAAGAGCTACTCAGTATGAAATGCACCTTAAGAGCTGCTCGGAATAAAATGCCTCCCCAAGAGCTGCTTAGAAAAAAATGAACTCGTAGGGCTGCTCGATAAAAAAGCCTTTGTAGAGCCGCTCGATACAAAAAAGCATCGCAAAGAACTGCTCGACATAAAATGCCCCTTTAAAGAATTGCTCGACATAAAATGCCTTTCCAAGAGCTGCTTGGCAAAAAAATGCCCTCAAAGAGCTGCTCAACATGAAAAAATGCCCTTAAAGAGCTGCTCGGCAAGAAATTTCCCCTTAAAGAGCTACTCGGCACAAAAAGCCTAACAAAGAGCTGCTCGACACGAAATGAACTCGAAGAGATGCTCAGCATGAAACGCCCCTCAAAAAATGGTTTGGCACAAAATACTCAACAACAATCCACTCAGAAAATCTAACACTATCTCAATCTTGGTTCGAAAATCCGCATACCTAAAAAAGTCAGCTCAGATAAGCTGACATTGCTCAAATCGGCTCAAGAAGCCAAGCTCCCAGTAACAACAGGCTTGGATGGGCCGACATTGCAGCGGTATTGGCTCAAGAAGCCGCTTACTCATCAACAACCAACTCGGGTAAGCCAACACCGCAACGGGCTTGGCTTGGGAAACTGCTTTCTCATCTACAATTGGCTCGAGTAAATAGACATCACAATGGTTTTGGCTCAGCAGACCACTTACACATCAACAACCGACTTAGAAGAGCTAACAATACAATAATGCTCGGCTCAGGAAACCATGTACCTAGAAAACGATTGGCTTGGATGAGCCGATAATGCAATGACAACAGCTCGGCAAACCCCACACGCATCAAAGTCGGCTAAAAAAAGCCAATATCCTAGAAAATCCAACTCAGTAAGTTGTATACTCATCAAGTCGGCTCAATAAGCTGACTGCTCACTGAATTTGGCTCGGGAAGCCAGAAAAAGAAAAAACAAAACAAAAAAAACAAAACGAAAAAAGAGGAATATAGATAGGCTAACTTTCAAACTTTGGAAACAAGCTTTAAAATTTTGAAACTGAAGGGGGGGAAACTGATATACCCCAAATATATCACCTACCATAAGTCTAGAGAAGATTAGAGCCCGGCATTGATGAGGGCAGTTACAACCCAAGTCAATTGCTTGGCCAAAGCAATTGATGCCAGTGCCATGATGACGAGAGCAATCTATGCCAGCGCTGTAATAACTAGAGGGATTCGCCCCAAGCGCCATAAATGCGCTCAAAAATGGCAAACCTTGTAAGGGTCAAACCTCACCAATATAAAAGAGGAGCACCGCAAAGAGGTAAGTTTATCTCATTAATACCCATTATTCTACTGTTGCCTACAACCTCTCAAGCCAATCCCTTACTCAAACATCAGAGAGATCCCCCGGAGAACACCCTAAGTCCTCCAAGACACTCTTATTTCATCCTTTTTCAGGATAAAATCATCTCTTGTAGGAATACAATTTAGGAGCTAAGAGGGCATTGAAGTGCACTACTTTACATTGAGGCATTATCCAACACAATATTAAATTTGAGCGCAAGTAAGTTCATTCCAATAAGAGACTAGGAGTGATCAATTGCAGAGATGGTCGAACCTCCCATCCCTTTAGAGTAGACTTCCTTTGGAAGAAAAATTCAAAACAAGAGCACGTGGGAACCATTCATCAAGAAAGTTGAAAAAAAAAATGGCTAGCCTTTTGGAAAGTGATTATTTATCATAAAGGGGAAGAAATACTGATGAAAACGTGTTGCCTAACATTCCTACATACTAAATTTATATCTTTCCCTTCCATGTGGCAATAACCAAATAGAAGGCCTAATATGCAACTTTTTTTTGGAAAAGGGCAACTCAGCCACATTCAAGAACCCCCCCCCCCCCCAAGCAATGTGAAAGGTCAAATCCATCAATACACAAAAATTAGAGGCCGGAGTGATCTCCAATGAACTTGAGGCACAGTGGGTGACTTTTAGAGAAGTCAACAGAATCAAAATAAGCTAAGACTCAAGCACTAGATTTTGGGATGATAGATGAACCTCTCAATATTCTATGAAATACTCCCTCCCCCTCACCTTCATATTTATAGTAGGTAAAGAAGAAACTAGAGTTTTTTAGTGGTGTGTATCTAGGCTATAATAGCATCATTTATAAAAGGTGTCATAAGACGATTTGCATTACTTATGGAAATCCATTTAGAACAAGGAGATTTTTTTAAGTAATATATGTAATAAGCACACAATATGCCAATTTAACAACATTTATTATGTACAAATACTTATTTTAAATGCTAAGTGTTATAAGAACCTTTTTTATGTGTTGCGAGAAAAGGGATTATTAAAATACACAAATGCAATTTATTAAAGAAAAATAATATATTTGTAAATAACACACACAAATAGAGAGAGAGAGAGAGAGAGAGAGAGAGAGAGAGAGAGAGAGAGAGAGAGATTCAAAGAATCATTGCAATTGTTTTAAGCCCCTTTTGGCGCTAACACCATTCACTAAGATCTCTCATTTTCTTTATGCAAATAAACAAATCATCTTTTGCAGTAATATAACTTAATAGCTAAGAGCGAATAGAGGTACACTTCTTTGTTTTGAGCCCTTATCCATCTTAAGATTAAATTTGAAAAAAAAAAAAAAAGTATGTTCTTTCTTATAAAAGACTAGGTGCTAGTTGTGGAGATGGCCAAATCCTTCAACTTTAGTGAGGAAAAACTCTAATCAACTTACCTTGGACTCCCATCAAGAGGAAAACTCAAAGCCAAGGTCACATGGGAACTAATCATTGAGAAATTTGGAAAAAAGAAATTAGCCTCATGGAAAGAGAATTACTTTAGTGTGAATAAGCAAGATACATTAATTAAAAATGTTTCTAATATCCTCAAATACTACATCTATGCCCCCTCCCTCTATCCTCATTGAGGCAATTAAGGAAAGGAAACTTTGCCACGTTCAAATACCCACTTTAGTGATGTGAAATGTTATACCCATCTATATGGGATAGTGGCCACAGGATCAAAAGCATCACATTGATGAACATGCCCGTTTTGGAAAAATTGTTGTGGATATCATTTTTTTTTTAAAATCCCTTGGAGATTAGTTATCTGCATCAAAAAAAGTTACCTTTTGGAGGTGTGATATCAACAAACTTGAGGCTTTCTCTCAGCAAAGGGTTATAGAAATGTATCCTAAGTGCAATGGATGATTTTCAAAGAACTCAAGAGAATTAAAATAAGCTCAGGCACAAAAACAAGATTTTGGGATGATAGATGGGCCTCCCGCCATAATTTAAAAATATGTCATCCCCTTTACCTTCAAAACATAGTAGCCAACAAAGAAGCTAGAGTTTTTCAGTGGCTTTTATCTTGGAGAAAGGTAATTGTTAGAATATTTAATCCTCAATGAATAAAAAGGGCTAAAGCAAACACGTGTCCTTAACTACTCAAAGTGTTATACTCTATTTGCATCAGATGTGCAACTGAACACACCATATAGTTGCCACAAAACAAATCCTTCTCCATTAAATCTTTGTATTCCCTTCTCCTCTCTAAATCATAGTTACAGTCTCAAACATATTGCTCTTATTATGGGCTAATTTGGAACTAGCTGGTTCCCTTAAAAGCCTTATAACTCTTGACAATCTCCAAAAGAAAGGGTGGTTTATAGCCAACTAATTACAATTACCTATCTATGCAAGATAAGAAGAGGACTATGTCCTTGTTGATAAAATCAAAAAGAGGAAAATATTGGGAAAATAAAAATCTTTCATTGAATCATTAAGGTTCTAGAAGAGATAAAGATGGTTTATATAGCCTATAAGAATAAAAGAGAAGAAGACTGTTCTACTCTGATATAATGCAGATAATTATTATCTCTAACATCCCCCTCTCAAACACACGATGCATCAACAAGAAACATCGAGAGTTTGTCAACCAAAAAATGAAAGCGCTAGACGGTGTGGGACCTTGTAAAGAAGTCAAAAACCTACATGAAAAAGGGAAAAAAGGGAAAATTAATAGTCCCTTGCTGAAGGTGGTGTCTGGTGACAAGATAATTAATTTCAATGTGTTTGGTTTGTTCATGAAACACCGAATTCCTTACAATCTAGATAGCACTCCTATTGTCACGACACAGAGGAGTAGGAGTAGAAAATATAACACCCATATCAGCCAACAACCAAAGTAACCACACAATCTCAGTCTTGGTAGACACCAGCGCACAATATTCAGCCTCAATGGAAGAGCGTGAAATAACTGCTTGCTTCTTGCTTTTCCAAGAAATAAAGGAGTCGCCTAAAAAATATGCAAAAGCCAGTAGTGGATTTTCGATTAGTAGGATCAATAGCCCAATCCGCATCAGGGTAGTCACAAAGCTTCAACAACAACGTTAAAGAGGATAAAATACCCTGATAGAGAGTCCCTTTAAGATATCGCAAGATGCACAAAACAGTTGACCAATGCATAGATGTAGGTGAAGCAAAAAATTGACTCACGACGTGGATAGTATAAGCAATATTTGGGTGGGTAATAGTCAGATAGACCAAACTACCAATAATAGTACGATATAAGGTGGATGTTGGCCTAACGAGGCTTAATCTCATTTTGATGATAACAAATTAAGGTTACTAAGTATGCTTTCAAGTTAAGTTTTAGGAATCAAGTATTTTGCAAAGTGAAGTGATTCTATCTTAAGAGATTGAATAAGGCTTAGACTTAAAGCTACAAGTCATGAGGGATATGAAGCATATTGAAGAATTGATTAAAGCTCGGACAAATTATTGAAGATATGACATGAAGACTTAGGAATTGATTTGTTTTATCTTTTTAGAGTCTCATGTAAGTACTTCTACTTTTAGTATTGCATTTAAAGCTCTTAGGATTTATATTGGACTTAGAGAATTGATTGAGAACTTGGAAAATATTTTTATAAGGTCTAAAATACCTTTTCACAGTCAACAAAAACAAGTTTTGGAATCAAAATATGAAAAACACTAAATAGTTTAGTGGTCAGGCAACTAATATGCTGCTGCCAGTGTTAATAAAAGAATAGAATAGGATTATGCGACTAAACCCTCGGGATCAAGCGACTAACATGTTATTTCCTATTCTAGTGTGCTATTTTGATAAGTTCAAGCGACTGACCGCATCGATCAGGCGACTGAAGTCTATGTTTTAAACTTCTAACAACGCGAATTTTCTTTCCAAATTCGAACGTTTGAGTTTCCAAACATAGGGAAAACAGTAAGAAAGTTTCTTACTCTATATAAAGCTTATTTTTTCACAAATTAAGGTAACCAAAACTCACACATATAATTCAAATTCGTGTTATACTCTCTGAAAATATGTTGTGAGCTTTTGCTGAAATCCCTAGCTAATATTCTAATTTGTTCTTCTTAAATCTTCACTCTACAATCAAAATATTTTAGATTTCTTGTGAGCTTCAATCTGATATTGATTATCTGTTGTATATTGCGCTTTAAATTTGTACAAACTCTTCTCTACTAAGAGTTATTTTCTTATACGAATATTGTATTGTTGTTTTGCAATTTTTGACGGTTCAAGTTTATTGAATTGTTGCCTGGCGGGAGGGTGTTCTCGTTAGAGAGGGATCTCTATCTACCAATGGAAAGAGGGATACTTCATCTATTCAACGAAGTGGTAAAGGAAATCCTCACAGCGAGTTTCTTAAGCCAAGGACGTAGGCTGCAGGCCGAACCTTGTAAAAATTCTAGTGTTCGTTTTTCTTCCCTATCTCTTTAATTTTAGTACATTATAATCTGTATATATTTTTAATTTATTTTGGAAGTTTGCTGAATATTTAGATTGATCATGTTTGAATCAAGTTAGTAACTTGGCTATGAGTTTATATTGTTGGATTAAAAGTCAGATTAGAACTAATATCTGAATTCAGGTGTGATTGGCTGATGAAAATTTATTGTGAATGATTGTTTAATTGAAGTATAAGCATCAAGATAACCTAACTTGTATTACTAAATTGGTGCCTTGAGAAAGTCATTGATTATTGCTGAAATTCACAATTGAATACTAAAATAACTGAAGTTTAAATTTGAATTGTATTTTTAGCATTCATATATATAACTAGGATTGTTGTCAATTGGTATAGTACATTCACTAATTAGAATATCGTGATTAATATTAGAGTGTGGTTGTGGTTAGTTTAAATTAAAAGTTTCAAAATAAACTGAAATTTTGCTAAATAAATTTAAAATACCCAATTCAACCCCCCCCCCCCCTTTTCTTGGGATTACATCTTTAGTTTCAGTGGGATTAGGTAGGGGAATACCCTCAAAGGGAGTGCAGCGGGCATTAACCTCAAGAGAAGTATCAACAATCCGACTATCAGCGAGATGATCGTGGTCAAGAATATCTGGAACATACTTTTATTGGGAAAGCAAGTAACCTTTGGGGGAGTAGACTACTTCAATTCCTAAGAAGTAGCGAAATGACCCCAAATCCTTCATGTCAAACTCCTAAGCCAACATCTTTTTCAAGTCCACAATACCATCAACATCATCACTCGTAATAATCATATCATCAACATACAAAGAAAGAATGATACGGATAGCAGAAGTACGCTTAACAAATAAAGCTAAATCATGAGCACTAGAAGAGAAGCTAGAAGAAGTGACAACCATCGAAAACTTCTCAAACCAAGCTCGAGGGGCTTTTTGAGACCATATAAAGTCTTTATGAGTTTGCAAACCTCACCTTTGTTATGAGAGACACCAGGCGGAGGTACCATGTAAACTTCCTCCTTTAGATCCTCATTCAATAAGGCTTTTTTAACATCCAATTGAGAAATAGCCCATCAACAAACAGAAGCTACAGAAATAAGAGTACGAACAATTGTCGTCTTGGCAACTGGGGCAAAATTCTCCTCATAATCCATACAATACTCTTGGGTAAAACCTTTAGTAACTAAACGAGCTTTATATCACTTAATAGAACCATATGACTTTGTTTTTATTTTGCAAACCCAATGAGAACCAAATTGATTTTTCACTAGGAGGGAGTAACACCAAGTCCCAAGTATGAGTTTAATGCAATGCAGAAATTTCCTCAACCATAGCCTGTTTACAAAGAGGATCATAAACGGCCTCCTTATATGAGGTAGGCTCACAAATTGGGTAAATAGCTACTAGAAAGGAAGTGAAAGAACTAGAATAATAAGAAGAAGCAAAATCAGGTAACTAAGTGGACTTACGAGCACACTTGGGATAGTGAGATTAATGAGAATCCACATCCACAGGAGATTATTGGGGGACCCCAAAAGGAGCATCACCATCATCACCATTTGCATCATCATCACCACCACCATCTCCACCATTTTCAGCATCAGAGAAAGGGTCAATACGAATAAGGTCTAGCTGCACCATATGAGGAGAACTAGTAGGAACGGTTAAGATAGTTTCTGAGCAATAGGATCAAAACACCTATAACCCTTATGTCCCTCTCCATAACCAAGGAAGACACACATGGCAAAACATAGCGATAATTTAGTACGCTCAATAGTGGAATGAAGGACAAAAACATTGGCAACCAAATACTTTTAGAGAGGAGTAATCAAGGGAAACCCATATAATTTTTCCCAAAGGGAGAAACCAAGATTTTGGGTTGTGGGGATTCTATTAATCAAGTCTACTGCAGTAAGCACCGCTTCCCCCCATAAATCACTAGGAACCTTAGCAAATAAGAGAAGAGATCAAGTCGTTTCAACAATATAGCAATGTTTTCTTTCGGAAACACCATTTTGTTGAGGAGTACCAGTACAAGAAGATTGATAAATAGCACCATCAAAGACGAGCAACTTAGAAAGTTCTTTAGAAGTATAATCTCACCCAAATTGGAACAAAAACACATAACTATAGCAAAGTGTTAAGTACAAACAAATGATCGAAAGGCAATATAGATATGGATGAAATCAAATCAACGTTTCATTAAATAGACCCAACAATACCGAGCATAATCATCAATAAAAGAAACATAGTATCTAGACCCCCCTCCCCTTTGTGTCAACAAGGGCAGGACCCCACACATCAAAGTGAATTAAAGAAAAAGGTGCAACAGACTTAGACATATTGTGATTAAAAGGTAATGCAGAAAATTTTGCCAATTTGCAACCACTACAATCAGAAATATCATGTTTTTGTAAGTCACCCAAAACACCACTAGATACCAAAAATTTTAAATGAGAGGTTGGCACATGACCAAGTCTAGAATGCCATAAATAAAAAACAAAATATGAGGAATCCAATCAGAATGAGGATAGGTTTACTCCCGATGCTACCACATGATCAGGAACACGCAGCTCATCAAAAACATACATGCCACCCTCTCTACAGCCTATCCCAATCAGCTTCCTAGATTGAGGATCCTATACATGACAAGAATTATAGGGAAAATGAACAGAATAACCAGCATCACACAATTGGCCAATAGAGATAAGATGCGTAGTTAATTTAGGAATGCAATAAACATTTGAGAGTGAGAAATTATGAGTACCAATGGAACCAACACCCCTTAAAGCCATAGGAGTGCCACCAGCAGTTAGCTAGGAGACATATGATGAGATGCACCAAAATCTAAATCCCACAAAAAAGAGGATATACCTAAGGAAGTAAATGATGAAAAACTTACTACAGATGGAGTGGACATGGCATATGGTTGTGAAGCAAGAAATTGCTGGAACTATTCTGCAAAGGCACTCAAGCGAGGATCAAATGAGGAATCATTCCCTCAGTTATTCAATGAAGGGGCAACAGCTGCTATATTAGATTGGTGCCCTTTTGCTCGCCACTACTGGGGCATTGGACCCCCTAAATGGTGAGATGGGTTTCCTCCATTTCACCACGGCTGTGAAGTTTGAGTCTTATTTAATAATTTTAGACACTAAGCCCTCCAATGCCCCTTCTCCTTACAAAATTTGCACTCATTTTTTAGGCGAGGCGAAGACCAATTCTGATTGAAGGAAGGTTGTTTAGGAGGAATAACCAAAACGGATGCAAATAAGGGATATGTTCCCTTTCAGTCTTAGATTTAAGACGAGTCTCCTCTGCCAACAACTCACTGCCCGCTGAATTAACTAAAGGCAGTGGAACGCAATGCAAAATTTATCCACGAATTCCCTTGAAATCAACATAGAGAACCATCAAAAATTGAACGAATCGCTGCTCTTCTCTACAGGCAATATATGGAGCAAACTTCGGTAATTCCACAGATTCTGTGAGAGCTAATTGATCCCAAAGATCAGTTATAGCTAAAAAATAATCCTCAACACTCATATCCTTTTTTGCAAGTGCTCGAACAAAAACATGTATAATCGTGTAGGGAGGGTAGGATTCAAGAGATTTTTGGTGAGGATTGAAGAAGACAAACAGTGGGTGCTTCAGATGAGAGATGGAATAGTGTTCAAAAGTCTGAAGTTTGGGTTTTTTTGTGTGTTAAATATATAGTTCCAATGACTTCAATAGACTAAAGATTAAGTTCATTCATCTGAAGATTTACAAAATAGGAATCTGAATAAACAGCAGCACCTCAGTTGATTGAGGTATGATGCCTCCGTCATCTGAACCTTTAGGCTACAGTGTTCAGTCGACTAAGCTTCCAGGCTCAGTCGTTTGAAGTCTTTAACATTCTAAAAATTTCTTTCTCACTCAACATGAAATCTTCCTTCTTTTTATCTAACATATTATCAGGCTTCAACTAACTTTTCAGATTTGCTTTTGAGGCATATGACTTCTTTGATCTTTGAACATAAGCTCTGAACATTCCAAGTCTTATTAATGTTTCGTCAACAATGACTTTTTTGTATTTATTTTATATATTTCATAAGCTCTTCTTTTTGCTTTCTACATATCAACTAGTTCAATGTTCTATAAATTGGATTAAATGGTTTTCTTAATTTCTAAAAGGGAATGACAAATCCTAATATCTTTGGAGTCCTTAGTTTGTTAACTAGGCTTTTTATCTAGGTACCCATACTTTCTTGGGTCCGAATGGTTTAGAAGAAGTCGATTTTTAATTCTCCAAACTTATCTACTTTTCACATCTTTCCTCTTTAATAGACATTTGAACTTAATGTGTCCTTACTTCTTACATAGAAAACATATAGTGTGAGTATAAGCATTAGAGGAGGTGCTAGCATAGTGTTTGGAGGCTTTCGAAAAGTATCCCATGTAAAGATTCTTTTTCCTTGTATTTTCAACTCCATTGAATCATATGCCTTCTTTATTTAAGGATATTCTTTGTGCGCCAATAATTTTATCAAAGTTCTCCTTTCCTCTAGTAAAATTGTAGATTATTTTAGTTTGATCTTCAATTTTTCTTTTAAGATCTCCAATTTCTGAGTCTAGTATATTTTTTCCCTTTTCTTGTAGCTTTTCTTGCTCTTGAGATATCTTCCTAATTTTTTTCTCTAGTTCAGAAATATATTGATCTTTCTCATTATCCATGGAATCTTTGAATCTTATACCTTCTAATTCCTTCACCACTTTTTCATTTTTTCTTTCTAATCTCTTAATTTTTAAATCTTTTTCTTTTTCAACAAGTTTTTGAGATTCCAATTCTTTCATTAAAGCTTCATTCTTATTTTTGAATGATGTGTATCTTTTAGTCATTTTAACAACAATTTTATAAAGTTTGAATAGTTCACTTTGTAGTTCTTCATAAGATGGCATACTCTCATCATTGGATTCATTAGATGAATCATCACTATAATCATTAAATGATTTGGATGAGGAGCTTTGTCCTTCATCATCGTCCCATGCCATATAGCAAGCAACCTCTTAGTCACTTGATTCAATTTTTGAACTACTTGTACTATTATCATCCCATGTAGTGGCTATTATCATCCCATGTAGTGGCTTTCATTACCCTTTTCTTTTTCTTCTTAGAATCTTTCTTAAGTTGTGGACAATATGGTTTTATGTGTCCAACCTTCTTACAATTATAGCATGGTGGAGGTTCAACCTTTGTTTTCTTTTTACTGATTTCCTTTTCTCCTTCTTCATCTGATTTTGAGTTCTAGATTTTTCTTGTAAATTTATTCTTCCTTCTATGAATTTTTGCAAGTTTCTTGGACATGAAGACTATTTCATTTTCATCCATCTCTTCTTCTTCTTCTTCATCAATAGAGTTTTTGTTTGATGCTTTAAAAGCAATGGATTCATGAGCTTTAGATTTTCCACCTCTTTCATTCATAGACATCTTATACATGAGAAGGGATCTAATGAGTTCATTTAGTGAGGTAGTCTTAAGGTTTCTACATTCCGTTATGGTTGTGACTTTTGGTTCCCAAACATGTGGAAGTCCTCTAAGGATTTTGCATATCATCTTATAGGTGGAATATGTTTTTCCTAAGGCATTTAATGAGTTTATGATATGTGTAAACTTAGTGTAAATGTTTGGGATGGTTTCATCAGGATTCATCTTAAAGGCTTCGTATTCACTAGTCAATATATCGATTCTATTGTCTCTAACATCTATGGTACCTTCGTAGGTTACTTCAAGTTTATCCCAAATTTCCTTTGCTGTTTTATAAGCCATAACTCTATTGAATTCATTAATGTCAAGTGCACAATATAGGCCGTTTATAGCACTAGAGTTGACTTGCAGCATTTTATGATCCATTTCGATCATCTCTTTTTCTTCCTTACGAACCTCTTTCCCATCTACTAGTTTTGTAGGGATTAAGTCACCATGTGTGACAATTTTTCAAGCTTTCCAATCCAAAGTTTGAAGATAAATCCTCATTCATTGTTTCCAAAAGGTGTAATTAAGTCCACAAAAGATAGGTGGCCTAGTTGAGGATTAACCCTCTCCAGAGGGAGCTACTCCTAGACCACCAATTTTTTGCAGTGTAAATTACACCTACTGGAAACGAATGATGAGTATATATCGTTTAAATGTTGATTGGAAAGTGTGGAGAATAGTTTCTAAAGAAAATCATGTTCCTATAAAAGTAGTTGATAAAGTAAATGTACTTAAGACTGAAGATGAGTGTACTAATGATGATTGGAAATTTGTTCAAATAAATGCTACTGCTATAAACCTTTCATATTGTGCATTGGACGTTAATGAGTTTAATAGGGTGATGGCCTGTAAAACTGCTAAAGAGGAATAGAAAAAATTAGAAGAAACATATGAAGGTACTAAGGAACTAAAAGATAGTAGGATAGATGTGCTTACTAGTGAATATAAGGCATTTAAAATTGTTGGCCTAGTTAGGCTTACAAACTCTTGGTTTTGATGATAACAAAGTAAAGTTATTTAATGAATTTTCAAGTTATATGATTTCAGGCAAAGATGGTTTGCTCAAATTTCACATAAAAGCTTACAGGGATCAAGGAACAAGGAAAGTCACATATGAATACCTGAGATCAATAATAAAAGCTCATAGAAGTCTGAGGGATTGAAGAGCAGCATTGAAAGGACTCAAAGAAAAGATGTGTCAAATATGCTTATAAAACAAGTGTTGTAAGTACTTCAAGGTTGATTCAAATATGAAATTTTCATTTTGAAGCTCATTAGGCAAAGACACACTCAGAAATCTGATATCTTAAAATCTTAGAACATGTTTTTCAAAGTTAAACAATTTTGTACTCCAAGAATAACTAATAAAAAATGAGAGAGATAAAAATGTCTTTAAAAGAATATAAGTCTGCTGACAGATGAATGTCTGTCTAGTGATAGACAACTGGCATGTTTTTGAAGTGTTTTTAACACAAGTCAGAAGACTGACAGACGACTGTCAAGTAATGGACAAACGACTGCCAGTGACCAGTGAGCTGTCTGTAAGTGTTCTGCCAGCCGACTGCCAACCTTCTGTGTATATTGAAAAACTGATTTGTTCATGGACAGACGATTGTCACCATATGGACAGACGACTGCCACTCTACTGAGTTGTTTTACAACTGAATTATTTTAGTGACAGACGACTGCCAACATGAGGACAGTCGACTGCCGACAGGAGGACAATCGACTGCCACCTTTCTATCTATAAAAATATGAACGTTATACATGGACAGGCAACTACTAGGACTTTACAGTCGTCTGGCTCGCTGCAGTTTTCAAAGTTTCCAATGGATATATTTTTTGAAATTTAAATTATTTGAAGCTTAAATAAATTTAAAACTTGGACCCTACTCCAAGTAAACTTGGGGAACAAGTAAGAAGTCTTTTCTACCTCTATAAATACCCACAAGGATAGTTTTTTTAGACACCAAGAAATTAATTCAGCTCTCACACTCTCTCAAAGCCTAGTGAAATTCTGAAAGTGTGCTATTGCTCTCATCACTCACGAAAATCTCTAAAAGTCTTGCTGAGTTTCTTACTATGGTTGAGCATCAATTTTTGATTCTTTTATCCATTGAAAGATACATACGGTGATAAGTTTCTAAGAGCTTCACTCTGAAATTCATGTTCTAAATTTAGTGAAGTACATAGTGTTTCAATTTGTACTAATCAGCTCTTTAAGGAGCAAGTTCTTGTGTGTCTTGTTTTATATCTTTGTAACAGATTGATTGATGGGTTGAGTGCTGAATCATTGATCTGAATGAGGGGATATCGTTTGGAGAAGGTAGGCTCTAGCCTTACCCAAAGAGTGTTGTAACAGGTATTGTTCCACCTAGTAAAGGAACGTGATAGTCAATCCTTTGGTGGTTTTGCCAAGGGCGAGGATGTAGGCTGTGTTGAAGTCGAACCTCGTAAAAAACCCTATGTTCTTCTTTCTCTTCCCTACACTTTGTTTTTCAGCAAAAGATATAATCTGTGGTTGCTTTAAAATTCAATTCTGAATGTTTGGTTGTTAAATAGACCGGAATGTAGTTTTTTTTGGATTGATGAGCATTGATTGGGGAAACCGAAAGGGACTACAATGGTTGATCATCCTTGACTTATTAATCTAAAAGTTTATTTAAAAGCTGAACATTAGGAAGAAGAATAATTGTGATACAGGGCTTATAATAAGTTCAACAAATCTTTATATCAATACAGGGCTAATGTTACAAAGATTGAGTGATTGATTATATTGTTTTGATTGTGATAAATTTTTTGATTGTGTTTAATTTTTTGGTTATTTTTATAACTCAAATAACCTAAGACAAAAGGGGAATAAAATTTTTAAATCCCAATTCACCCCCCTCTTGGGAAGCTTTTCCAATTTCAATTGGTATCAGAGCCTAGTTATAGTAATTCCTAACAAGAAACTATAAAAAGATCAAATGGCAAATATAGGAGTAGCACCCTTCGGTGAAGGCCCATCCTCAATCATTCCACCAATCTTTTGTGGACATAATTATACATTTTGGAAAAACAAAATACAAATATATCTCGAACACATGGATTGGAAAACATGGGAAGTAGTTATGGATGGAGACCTTATTCCCACTAAAATAGTATATGAAAAATAGATTCCAAAAGAGAAAAATGGTATAACCGATTCAGATTATAAAATGCTTCAAATAAATTCAAGCGCTATAAATGTTTTATACTGTGCTTTAGATGCTAACAAATTTAATAGGGTCATGGCCTGCAAGACGGCTAAAGAAATATGGGATAAATTAGAAGTAACATATGAAGGAACTATAGATGTTAGGGACAATAGGATAGATATGTTGACAAGCGAATATGAAGCATTCAAGATGAATTCAGATGAAACAATATCAAGCATGTACACCAGATTTACCCACATCATCAATTCCTTAAGTGCCTTAGGAAAAACTTATACTACCTACAAAATGATTAGAAAAATTCTATGAGGCCTTCCCTCCATATGGGAACCAAAGGCTACAACTATTACAGAAGGTAGAAACCTTAAGAACACCTCTCTAGATGAACTCATTGGTTCACTACTCACTTATGAGATGGCTCTAAAGGAAAGGAATCTTGAACCCAAACATAAAAGATCCATTGCATTAAAAGCCACTAGTAACAACTCAAGAGAAGAGGAAAGTGAATCAAGCGACTTAGATCAAGATAAATTAGCATTCATCACTAAGAGATTACGCAAGTTCTATAGGAAAAATAAGAGGTTTCCTAGAAAATTTAATGAAAAGAAATCTGAAAAACGAGAGATAAGTAGAAAAGAAAATAAAGGTAAGAATGAACCTCCTATATGCTATCACTACAAGAAACCAGGGCATATCAAGAAAGACAAGAAGAAAAAGAAGGAAGCTATGAAGGCCACGTGGGATGATTCAAGCTCCAGCGAGATGGAAAATGAATCAAGTGGACAAGAGATGGAAAATATATGCTTCATGGCTAATGATGAAGAGGTAAACTCCTACTATTCCTCTATAGAATCTTACAATGAGTCGTGTGATTAGTCATGTGACAGCATGCCTTCCTATAAGGAATTGCAAGTTGAGTTCTTTTCTTTACATAAGAGATTCATAAAAATCTCCAAGAGAAATATAACCTTGAAAGATCAAAATAAATAATTAATAAAGCAACTTGAATCCTTCAAAACCATTGAAAAAGAAAAAGACTCTTGTATTAAAAAGTTAGAAGAGATAGTAAATGAAATAACTCAAGAGATAGGCAAAACTCATGTAGATGATTTGAATAAAAAGAATTTAGAGATAAATGAACTTAAGAAATTAGTAGAGGATAAGGAGAAAAGTATATATAACTTCACCAAAGGAAAAGAAAATTTTGAAAAAAATGATTGTATAGCAAAGACTACATGAAAATAAAGAAGGAATAGGTTATAATGGTAAAAAAAAAATAAAAAGAGTAAAAAATTATACATGGGATACTTTGTCAAAGAAACAAGCACTATGCTAGTACTTCTTCAAACAACAAACATGAACACACCACTTGCTACATGTGCAAGGCTAAAGGTCATGTAATGTTCAACGGCCCTCTAAAAGGAAAGTATGTTGAAGTTCAAAGAGAATGGAAAGTCAATAATGGAACCAAAAACAACACAAAAGAATTTGGGTTCCAAAGACTAACACAATGAATCCCTCATTGTAGGTATGCTTTAGGACTACACCGTCAATGGATAAATGGTACTTGGACAGCGGATGTTCAAGGCATATGACCGGTGATAGGACTAAGTTCACTACATTGAAACGAAAGAATGGGGGATACGTCACCTTCGGCAACAATGCCAAAGGTAAAATTATTGGCATCGGGAAAATAGGTAAAGAACCTTCTCTTACCATTAATAATGTGTTATTTTTAGAAGGATTAACACACAACCTTTTAAGCACAAGCCAACTAAGCGACAAAGGGTTCGAAATAATTTTTAAGAAAGAAAAATGTGTTATCCAAAATCCTAAGAACAATGAAACATTGTTTATAGCCCATAGGATAAATAATGTTTATTGTATAAATCTTGAGAATTTAGTAAATCAAAACGTAACTTTTTTGGAAGCCATGAATGAAATAAGTTGGCTATGGCATAGAAAATTAGGACATGCTAGCATGGACCTTTTATCCAAATTATCTAAGAAAAATCTTGTAAAAGGATTACCAAACAGAAATTCATAAAAGACAAGATGTGTGATGCATGTCAAAAGGGAAATCAAGTTAAAACAAGTTTCAAAAATAAAAAATACATATCTACTAAAAGACCCTAGAACTCTTACACCTAGACTTATTCGGTCCAACTAGAACCTTAAGCCTAGGAGGAAATCAGTATGCTTTTGTAATAGTAGATGACTATTCAAGATTCACATGGGTATTATTCTTAGCAAACAAAGATGAAGCATGTGACATGCTAATCACATTATGTAAGAAATTACAAAATGAAAAGGGCTATAATGTAACAAACTTTAAAAGTGATCAAGGTAGGGAGTTTAAAAATAAAAATGTTGAAAAATTCTGTAATGAACATGGAATAAACCATAATTTTTCAGCACCTAAGACTCCACAAAAAAATGGAGTTGTAGAAAGAAAAAATAGAACCTTACAAGAAATGGCAAGAACTATGTTAAACGAAAATAGTCTACCTAATTACTTTTGGACAGAAGCTGTGAGTACAACTTGTTACATTATAAATAGAGTATGCATAAGATCTAGTATAGACAAAACACCATATGAATTATGGAAAGGAAGAAAACCCAATATTTCCTACTTTCATGTATTCGGATGCAAATGTTTTATCCTCAATACTAAAGATGATCTAGGAAAGTTCAATGCAAAATCTGATGAAGGGATTTTCTTAGGTTACTCAACATATAGTAAATCTTATAGAGTTTACAATAAAAGAACTCTTACCATTATTGAATCAATACACATTACATTTGATGAATCAAATGATCATGACAACAAAATTAAGATTGAAGAAAAAGAAGATAATTCACAAAAAGAAGAATATCTTGAAATAAAAGAAGAAAATAATAATGAAGCTTCAAAAGAAAACACCATTGAAAATCTAGAACTACCTAAAGAATGGAGATATGATAAAAGTCACCCAAAAGACCAAATTCTTCGTGAACCATCAAAAGGAATAACCACTAAAGCCTCATTAAAAAATATTTGTAACCATTATGCTTTCTTGTCTCAAGATGAACCCAAGAATATAGAAGAAGCCTTAAAAGATGATTCTTGGATTATAACTATGCAGGAGGAACTAAATCAATTTGAAAGAAGTCAAGTATGTGAACTTATACCTAAACCCAAAGATAAGTCAATTATAGGAACTAAATGGGTGTTTAGAAATAAAAAGGATGAAACTGGGGTAATTGTAAGAAATAAAATTAGGCTAGTAGCACAAGGTTATAATCAAGAAGAAGGCATCGATTATGAAGAAACTTTTGCTTCTGTAGCTAGGATGGAAGCAATAAGGATGCTTCTTGCCTATGCGGCTAATAAAGAGTTTAAATTATACCAAATGGATGTAAAAAGTGCATTCCTAAATGGTTATATAAATTAAGAAGTTTACGTTAAACAACCTCCAGGTTTTGAAGACTCTAAAACCCCAAATCATGTATTCAAGCTAACTAAAGCCCTATATGGATTGAAACAAGCTCCTAGAGCTTGGTACGATAGACTACGCAAACTCCTACTCCAAAACAAATTTTCAAGAGGAAAGATAAATAGCACTTTATTTATAAAACCAAAAACAATGATATGCTTATAGTTCAAATTTATGTTTATGATATTATATTTGGAGCAACTCATGAAGACTTGTGTAATGAATTTGCTACAACTATGCAAAGAGAGTTTGAAATGAGCATGATGGGAGAGTTAAATTACTTTCTAGGATTACAAATCAAACAAGCTAAAAATGGAACTTTCATAAATCAAACTAAGTATATGAAAGACATGTTAAAGAAGTTTGATATGGAAGAAAGCAAACATATAGGAACTCCCATGAGCACCTCAACTAGTCTTGACAAGGATGAAAAAGGGAAACAAGTAGATACCAAGCATTACCGAGGCATGATAGAAAGCTTACTTTATTTAACAGCAAGTAGACCGAATATCATGTTTAGTGTTTGTATGTGTGCTAGGTTTAAATTAGCTCCTAAGGAATCACATCATATCGCAGTTAAACGAATTCTTAGATATTTGATAGGCATACTAGATCTAGGATTATGGTATCCAAAAGGAACTGATTTCGATATGATAAGTTATTCAGATGCAGATTATGCGGGATGCAAAATAGATAGAAAAAACACTAGTGGGACTTGTCACTCTCTAGGACACTCACTAGTTTCATGGTTCTCAAAGAAACAAAATTTTGTAGCATTATCTACAGCTGAAGCAGAATACATAGCAGCTGGGAGCTGTTGCGCATAGACCTTGTAAATGAAACAACAATTAAGGAAGTTCAAAATACAATACCAAACAATCCCTATAAAGTGTGACGATACAAGTGCCATAAATATTTCAAAGAATTCGGTATCGCATTCAAGGACCAAGCATATTGATATACGTCATCATTTCTTAAGAGATAATGTTGATAAGAAAGAAATAGTACTTGAATTTGTTAACGCTCGTGATCAATTAGCTGATATATTTACTAAACCATTAGCTGAAGATCAATTTGTATTTCCCCAACGAGAATTAGGAATGTTACATGTAAGAGAAGTTAACTAAGAGAGAAGAAAACAGTTGTTCAGGGCAGACAACTGCCAGATAGATGGCAAGCGATTGGCAGGCAACTGTCTGTGTGAAAAGATTGTGGACAGACAACTGTCAACTTAGTGACAGGTAACTATCTCGCGACGGGTCGAATTCATTTAACATAAAAAACACACCTTTTTAAACCCTCAGATGCCTGTCCATTCTTCTCCCCTTCTCTAAACTAGCTCCTCTTTATTCTCTTCGAAGTTCCTTCTCTCCTAAACTTCTCCCAACGACCATCCATCATAACCCTAATCCATACACACCTAGGGTTTCCTAAACTTCAGCTTTATCAAAATGGTTTGTTCCAAAATCGTAGGAAGAAAGGACAAAGCCTCCTCGTCTTCTTCAAAGCCTACAAGTAACGACAACATAGAGAAATGGCTGGTTTCATCACATGTGAAAGCATTGTATCAAAATCATATCTCGGTAATCAATCCAATGTTCTATAAGGTATTAGATGTCACTTTTTTGACCATTTAGGTCACGCCTGATTTTGATAATGACAAATACTCTTGTATTTGATGAATATCTAGTTATTATGCCGGTCTACATTAGCAGATACATTGATGGCACGAAGAGAAAGTGAAGTTGAAGACCAAATCTCCTTTTGTAATGGATTTCATATCTATTTGGTCTGTAATAGTAATTAGGACATTTGGTTTGTAATAAGCTCACACACATCACATGTATGATCTATTTTGTAAGCTCAAACCAGATGCGAACAAAAAGTGACCTTAGAAAAACCTTAGGGTTTTCCCTTCGGTTAACCGACACCGGACTTTTTCGGTGTCTTGAAATTGGACCTTAAGTGACCCTATGACACACACATTTACACATATATTTGTTAGGCATCTGAATAGGGTTTGTATGCTTCAAAACGGGACTGAAATGCACACTTGGTGCACTTTCGGTCAACCAGCCAAGTCAGTTCATTTTGACCTGGTCGACCGAAACCTCCCTAGGTCAACTGATTGACCAAGGTTCTGGTCGACCGAACCCGAATAGTTCAAAAAGCCCCTATCGATCGAAACCCTCTCTGGTCAACATTTTGACCACCTGGTCGACCGAATTAGGTAGTTCAAAAAACCCTGGTTGACCGAAACCCCATAAAGTCAAAAGTTTGACCATCTGGTCGATCCAGAAAGAAATGAACTCCAACTACCTGGTCGACCGAGGGTCCTCAGGAGAAATTCCAGTAGTCTGGTTGACCGAACTAACCATTTCAAAATGGCATGGTCGATCGAACCTCGAAAAATTAAGAAATCGCCCTCTCCTGGTCGAC